>NC_080747.1:57444499-57750540 GCF_020826845.1 Diceros bicornis minor | reverse complement strand
CACAGAACGCGTTTATAGATAGAGATAAGAATGTAAATCTAACTGATATTGACAATAAATAGTAGAAGTACCAATGACAAAAGTCTGAAGTTGAAAGCAGCGAAGAGAAGGGCAAGTAAGGGTAGGGAAGCTAATATTCTTTTCTTACCAGGTAAGAAGTCAAAAGACCCTGCCAATACTTGCTACAAAAAGAAACAAAAGCATACGTTTATTACCTAAAATTACAAATGTAGTTAATAATGGAACTAAGAATAATGATACAAACATATTTGGAGGAAAGAAAAATGTTTGTACAAAATAGGTAAAATCATTTTTAGCAAAGAAAACATTAATAGACAACATCTAAGATTGATAAATCAGAGATAGCAAGATAAGTTTATTATATAGAGATATGAAGACAACCATAACAAAACTAAAAGAAAAAAATTAGAAACAATTTAAATTAAAAGTGATTGTTACAAGGGCAGGCCTGGGAACAAGGAAGATGAAGCATAGAAGTTTGTTTTTCATTAGAAGTCCTTCTGTGCTCTTCAATTTCATAAACCATTTGCACATAATACTTTAATAAAAATGTAATACATATGTCTATTTATCATATGATAAATGTTAATTAAATCTACTTTTATTATTTCTAATCACCTGAGATTAAGTTGAAACACTACTGACTAGCAAACAACCTTGGAAGATTTAATTAAATCCATTTTTACTATAAATACAGAGATCAAAATCTTAAAAGAATTTAAAATCAATTTTTAAAAAGTTTTAACATGCTCCATGAAATAACATTTATACTATTTTTTAAATTATGGCAAGGGAAATTTTTTCTGAAGGGTCTGTCTGTATTATCAAAGATCCACATCTGTAGCTTTAGTCAACATAAACCTTTATACCTAAAAAGTATACGGAAAAGAAAAAAGTATGTGCAGAAAAGCAAGCCATTTAACATAGTCCTACATCTGCAGCAATAAATATACAGAGATGGATGTCGATATCAATGTCAATACAGATATAGATGGTATAGGCACAGCTATAGGTTTAGCTAGAGGTATAGATGTAGACACAGACATAAAACTTTAAAAGATTAATAGATACATTTGCTGGGCCTCCAGTTACAAATGCAGCCCCTCCTCCCTGCTCTTGATTTATGAGCCACAAAATGTGACCTGGAGAAAAGCCACTCAAATTGGCTTTCTCATGCAGTAAACCCTCATGGCCTTGCTGATGCACATCCAATTAGGTGACATACACTGGGCAATCGGTGATCACAGGTCACCCACAACTCAGAGAGCAGCCTCCAGGAAAAAAGGGCACAGACACCTCTGGGCCCATAAAGCCTCTATCACCCAAGTGGCCTGAAGGTTCTCCACATTTAAGCACCATAAGTCTGAGAGCAAAGACAGGGTGCAGCACCTTTCCTGGTGTGCAGAGGGTTATTACACAACTCAGCCAACGTGACAGCTAGGTTCCAAATGGTGTGACAGCTTTGAGGCCTCAAGCAATCCTAGAGTTACTCTGGAATTAAAGTGGGCCCAGGATTTCCTTCTTATTGAAGAGCCCAAGCTGAACCGAGACACTTGCAATTCTGAGTTGATACTGTCTTCTTCCTAAATCATATCTTATCATCTAGTTCTAAGAAATCCCAAGGGCAAGGATATTTAATTCCATGACACAGACCTGCATGACATCAACTGCCACGGCCACCATTTTTCTGGCTGGTGGGTGGGGGGTACAGGGTGTTGGCTCATACCGTACCTCTCTCAGATGAACCTAATAGGTCCATAAGGAAAAATATAAAAGGAATTCAAGAGATCATTTATGTTAGCATGATAGCATGGAAAGAAGACAAAATTAGAGTAAGAAAAGATTATAAAATGGGACTAGTAATCCCTTACAGGATTGCACTAAGGATTAAGCCAGAAACACATTAGCAAGTGTTTTGCACGATGTTCAATAAATGTTAGTTTTCTTCTCTTTCCCTTTGGCCTGCAATCACATGCAAAAATCCCCTCTGAATTCAAGATCCTTAGGAAACTGTGAACTACAATCACCATGGTAAGATCCCACCATTTGTAATTTTCCAGGCTAAGGAGATGAGTTCAGAGAACTGCGTGGTTGCAGCTGGGGGTTGAAATCATCTGAGCCAACACAAGAAATGAGGACTGAGGCCTGACCGCAGCTGTTATCCATCACACAGAGGGTATGCAGGGACTTCAGGCAAACCAAAGTTAGAGAGCTTACAGAAAAAGCGTTAAACGTCTCCCTGAGAGCAGAGGCCATTAGTAACTACTTACTTGAGAAACAAACCTATGCAGTACGTCCCAAGCTTACTTATGTGTGCTACATCGTGGTGACAGAAAGCTCGTTAGGTAATCTCTAACATTTTCTGAGGAGACTGTGATCTCAGTTCATTCTAGCACCTGTCATTCTGACTTGAGGGCAATACATGCATTTCCATATTTACTACTGAAGTGGTATGGAGGGTGAATTGAGTGGGAAAGAGCAAGTGGTAAAATGTATGAAGCCTCAAAGAACCACAAAAAAGACTCAGACTCTCAAAATGCTTCACTGGGTCTAGTTATGCTGTTTAAAGATTGCTTAAATCAGTGGACAAAGGTACTTTCTAAAAAATCCATTTTCTGCTGAACCAAGATGAAGAGAAAAGAAGCCGGGAATGAGAAAGAAACTCATATCAGTAATAACCTGAATCAATATCAGAACTTTAGCTTCAGAAATTCCTCCAGGACTGTACTACTGGAATTTTATCACAATTGTACATTATCTCTAGAGCAGGAATATAATACAGAGGGTACAATGAATTTAAATGCCCCACAGGGTAGATACTCTGGAAGTTTTGGTATGTTATTACAGACGTGGTTCATAGAATCACAGAGTTTAAGGACACCTGGAGAGCATCTAAGCCACTTCTCTCCCAGGCAGTCTTTCTCTTATAACATCAGACATAGCCAGTCTCCTAATATCTGCTTATATACTTTTGATGAGAGGAAACTTGCCACTTAATGAAGTGATCCATTTCATTGTGATAAAGCTCATTCCTACAGGTAAACCACTTCAATTTCCCAGGTAAGTAGTAGCATCTGGATGAACCAAGAGTATGTGCCAACCAAAGCACACACGTGCTCAGAAAGAGCTGGCTTTCATTTAAATACACATAACTTATTAGAAATAATATACACTCCCATATGTTCCCAGGCTTAACGAAAGATTTTCGTAAGTAGCATCCCTTGCTTTACCTTTCACAATTCTCTAGCCCTGGGGAGCTGGTCCCTGCAGCCCTCCTTCCCTCCCAAGAAGCTGGAATACAAAGGTCCCTTGATGGGAAAACCCTGCATCCACATACAAGAGGGATGGGACCATATCCCTGCCAACAGGGCTTTACCAACCTGAACCTGACCAGGTCATTAATCTTCTTGGAAAATCACTGAAATCCATGAATCATAGAATCATGAAAATAAAAATTACATTCAAATCTTTATCTAAAACATCAGGAGTCTCAAGTCAGTATCTTCTTCCCTGAAAGGTTCACCCACAGGGCCTGGTTCTGTTCTCTGAAGCACTAAAGCAAAGTCTACTTTCCTCTACACATTTGTTTTAAGCCAGCTCTCATGAACCAGTTAAGTTGCCCTTTCTCTGATTCCTCTGACCAGAACTCCTACGGCCGAGTCAGATCTCTCACGACCTGATCACCTCCTAGTTGGTCTCTAGGTTCTCATTCTCGCCCTTCAGATGTGACCCACTCTCTCAACAAGTACTTCTCACTCTGCTCAGGAGAACCAGCTTATCACAAGCATCACTCTCCCCTTGGTAAAAACAGGTCTAACTAGTAGGTCTCTGAAGGTGAGGACTGTGTCTGCTTTCTTCATTGTATTTTCCCAGCACCTAGCTGAGCACTGGCCAAAGAGCGGTACTTAAAAATATTTAAGTGAATGAATGAATTGACAACGTGAATGAATTAATATAACACCCCAAAACTTTACCACTGTAACTGGATATAATCAAATTATCACCACTAAAGGTGAAGGTATACTTCCAATCCAAGGTGATAATAACCATTCTTACTGAAGACAATAGTCACAAATATCACTGACATTATTACAAATAATAGTAACAACCTACTCAGCGTAAGCCACTAGCTAGTTAAGAGGAAATGCCACTTTCTTACAGGCTCGAGGCCCTTCTCTAGAAACAAAGACAAAAATTATTCAAAGATGTCCTTTAGAAATTGGGAAAATGATTCAACCTTGACACCTATAGCAATTCCTAAAATCCAGACCCCAGCTTAAGTGTGTGCTAGAAGAATTGATTTTTAAAGTACGACATTTATTGAGGGAAAAACTTGTCATTATAATTGGATTTATCCTGTGCTTCCTCCTCAAAAAGGATGCTATTAGTCTCTCCTCTACATTCACCTAACAAGACTGCTCTTTGATTTGTAACCGTGGTTACCACTTGCAGAACCCATCATAGTGTATGGCTCTCTCTGAGGCAAAAGCTGATCAAGGCCCATAATCCTTTGTATGGTCCAGCTGTTTCCTGGGGTTGATGAGAATGGGCCTTAGAAAACAGAACCATCCCAGAAAATTACACTTCTGAATGCTGACTTGTTGCTTCTCATCGAGAAACACCGGGAATTTCATTTTCTAACTTGAAACAACAAAACTCGGAGTCATCAGTGTCCACACCTCTCGTTGGCAGACAAGAGCACTATCTGTGGCTTAAAGCAGGGAGACCTGAGGGCAGAGAGAATAAGTAGCAGAGAGAGAAATAAAAAGTAACCGTGTTATAGAAAGTCTACACACCTGAATTCAAACCCACTCACTGGATGACCTCAAATACTCCCCCTGCCAGATAGGCAAGGTTACGGTAACAGAACAACCTCAGATTCTCATGGCTTAAAACAACAATGATCTATTTCTCACTCATGTTAACAGGGTTTTGGTTCTGCATCTCTGTCCTTAGGCCAAGACCTAGATGCATGGAGCAGCCACTCTCTAGAACACTACTGGTTTGGGGGAAAAGAGAGTAGTAGAGCATATACTGGCTCCTAAAGCTTTCCCTGGGAATGACACTCATCACTTCTGCTCATGTTTCATTTGCCAAAGCAAGTCATGTGGTCACACCTAACTCCTAACTTCAACCGGGAGAAGAAGTAGGGTCCTCATATGTGCCCAGAAGGAGAGAGAGCTCCAACATCTGTGAATAGCCCTACTGACCACCATAAGTACTTAACCTCATTGAGCCTCAGCATCTTCATCTATAACAAGGAGTCAGTGATGATTACTTCATTGAATGTTTTATGGGGATTAAATGAGATGGCACCAGGTTGAATAAATGACAGTTGGTAGTGGTCATAGTTACCTTGGTAGAATGATCTAATCAGCAAGAAATAGAGGCCCTAGCCAAGGAATACAATTCTAAAATTCCACTATCATCAGCAGCAACAGAAAAGCAGCAGGGCTTCCCCATGTCACCAAGACTCGTTGATTTTGGGTTATGTGAAGACTATGATCTGACAAGTTCAAAAAAATTAGTCCTGCTCCAGGTTTCCATATTACCTTTCTTTTCAGTCTTTTCTGTCATTTTCAGGTTAAGTGTTCATTTGATCAACAAATATTCATGAAATGTCTGTGCATCAGGTACTATGTTAGAACCTGAGTGATGAACAAATCACAGTTTTCTCCAAAAGAACCCCAATATATGTAAGAAGAATCACAATTCATGGACCAATAACAGCTCCCTACACCACCACCACCCCTCAACAAAAAAAGAAAGAAAGAAAAGAAGGGAGGGAGGGAGGGAGGAAGGGAGGGAGGAAGGAAAGAAAACTTAAGTCATACTAATAAGAAAATGCAGACGAATTTGAGAAGTTTGTCATCATTCCTTCCAAGAGTGCCTAATAGTCAAAAACAAAAATGGAACTACCTATTGTTCATAAGATTTGTCTCAGGCAAATAGAACCTACACATTCTGGTTAGGTAGATGCTACATATTCTATTTTCTCTCTTATTTGTTTTCAGATTGACTAAGCTCTTAAAGGTGATGAGAGCATATCTTGTCCATACCAACCTAGTGGGTACAAAAGAGATGTAAGTGTGACTGGCAGTGCATGGTTAGCAAATAATTTACCCATGGCAAGACTCAGGTGGATGAATTGGTCCAGTCCAACATTTATTGAACATCTACTAAGTGTGTGACATTGTGCTTGGCAATGGGGATTCAAAGATGTGGTTCAGGCTCTTCAAGCACTTTACCAACAATGAAGGAAACATATTTGTACTATGGTGTGAGGATAAAGCAATGGGGAGGGGGGTTGGTATGAGAGGAGAAATGAGGAAGAGGCGCTTTGGCGGGATGGAGAGAAAAAGAGAGATAAAAAAAAAAGTCTCCTGGAGGAAATAAGAGCTTCAAGGATAGGTTAAATTTAGTCAGGTCAAGTGGGAGAAGCTGGAACAGCATGAATAAGGGATAGAGAGATTGAAAGGCATGGAATCTAAGTTTATGAGAATTCAAATATTACTGGAGCTTGCAGTACCAGAGTGGAAATGTCAAGCGATGACTGGAGAGTTAAGCAGAGACCAAGTCAAGAGGCATCTCACAGATTAGAGAACTTCGGCTTGATAGTCTAAATATTAGCAAGGTTAGAGAGCTTAGGCTTGAGAATATAAAGCATAAGGAGTTGTAACTAAAAGTTTTTGAGCAGAGGAAGTAATATGTTTGCATTTGTGATTTAGTTTCTTCTGGCAATTGAGAAGGATGGATTTAAATGAGTAGGAATGAAGGTTGGGAAAACAGGAGGATATGGAACTAGTTCACACAAGAGGTGACAAGGATCTAAAGTAGAGTGCTTGTACGAGAGTCAGGGAAGGGCAGGAATGAACAGGAAGGTAAACAGCAGAAGGGTATGGAGGATGGAGGACAGGGAGGAGTCCAAGATGACAGGGGCTTTGGCCTGACAAGGGATGGATGAGGAGCTACTGAGGTGGAGGATGCTTTAAGAGGAGTAGAATTGGGATCTGAATTACCAGGATAATTCTAAACACCATAAACATTCAGTTCACCGCAAAAAGAAAAGCCATATTTCTGAAGATTCTGCCAGCAATTTTCATCAAAGTAAAATTCTACTGCGTGCTGCCAAGAAGAAATTTCATTATTAACTTTGAAATTGATATCTGCAGCTAGAATATTACATTTGCTTTTCCTCCAGGCTCTCTCACTCACATGTGTACAGACACACTAATTCAAGTAGTTAGATCTTCAGTTGTCTCCAAGAATGAAATCCAGACATTGTTTGGTCTAATAAGAGTGGTTTACTGTGTATCTGCATGGAAGACTCTCCATCAGTTTCAAATTAATCAAGTCTACCTCAGAAGTTCCCTGTAAAACCACAACCCCCAGTGCTTCTTCAGTAGAACTTGAACTGGTAACCCCAGCCCTCTCTCACTATGAGAAAAGCTCTCATCCTCCATCTATAAGAATACGCAGGAGGAGAATATTTTTTGCACACCAGTCCTGCATAGCTTCACATTGCTCTCAGCCCTTGCCAAGAAGGGTATACAAGTCAAGGCTACAATTTCTCTTATGGCTGGGTGGTAGTCATTAGTGCTGCACACCACATATTTCTGAATCTCCACCTCCTGGGCACATGGTAGGATAACAATTCTTTGAAGTTAGGTGTGGACACATAGCTCACTATGACGAAGGAAACGTGAGTGGAAGTAACGTGTCATTGCTGGGCAGAAGGTGAAGAGGCAGCCTGTGAGTCACTATAACTCTTTCCCACTGCCACAATGATTGTGGAAGCATGTATTGAGAGAAGGCTTCTGTTAGCCTGGATCCTGACTAACGATGTTGAGCAGAGCTCCCTGAAGTTCCACATGAAACATGGAGTGGTATGAGTAAGAAACTTCTGTGGTGTTAAGTAACTGAGATGTTTGGGGTTAGTTGTCACTATAGCAAAATCCAGCCCATCTTGACTGCTAGTTGTCAAGAAAGCAGCAAAGAAAGAAGATCAGGAAGACTAGCTCATCTTCTTACTCCCTCAAATTATTCTCACTCCTCTATGCCTCAACAATGTTCTCTGCAAGACAAAGGGGAAATCAAAGTCACAAATACATAGTAGACATCATTTCTTAATGGCTCTTACTTATACTTCCCTTTCAATAGTCTCAATTATTACCACTGTGCTTTATTTAATTTTACATTTGAATCATTTGTTTCTGTTACTTATTCATTCATTCACGCAACATTTATTGATAAGGCATTCTACTAGACACAATGGAGCAGAGATCAAAATTTTGGTCTCAGGATACCTTTACACACTTAAAATTAAGAGTGTTTAACTGGGTTATATCTATCAATATTTACCATATTAGGATTAAAACTAAAGTTTCTAAAATATTTATTAACCTTAAATAACATTAATAAACCCATTATATATTAACATAAGTAATGTATTTTATGAAAAATAACTATATTTTCTAAAACAAAAAATTTCGTGAAAAGAATAGCATTGTTTCACATTTTTACAAATCTCTTTAATGTATGGCTTAATGAAATACAGCTGAATTCTCATGTGTGCTTCTGTGTTCAATCTGTTGAGATACGTTATTTTGGTCAAATGATAAGAAGAAAATCCTAAGACCTTTCAAACCTTCTGAAAAGGTCTCGGGGATACCCATGGCTCCCCAGTGCCCACTTTGAGAACCAGTACTACAGTGCAAGGGTCAGAAAACTTTTTCTGTAAACGGGCAGATAGTAAATATTTTATGCTCTGTGGGCCATACGATCTCTGTTGCAACCTTACAACTCTACCACTGTAGCATGAAAGTAGCCGTAGACAATACATAAACTAATGAGCATGGCTGTATTCCAATAAATTTTTATTTATAAAACCAGGCAGCAGGTCAGATTTGTTCCATGGGCCATAGTTTGTCCATCCCTACAATAGAAGATATCTAAATGAATTAGACACGGGTCCTGCCCTTAAGAAATGTATAGAAATGTAAGAAATGTATAGCTAGTAGAGGCAATAAGACATGTACTACACACTATACCACAAAGCAGAAAGAGATAAACAGCATGTGAGGAGTCTCAAAAAAGGTGCTTGCAGAGTTCAAGGTCAGTAGAGAATATCTCAAGTTGAGAAGGCTTCAAGAAGAATGTGGGCCTTCAAGGATAGGCAGAATTTCAACAGAAAGTCTAAAGAAGAAGGAGAGTGAATATTCCCAGCGGAGAGAATGTTCAGGGCAAAGACACTGACAGAGGGAAGCACCCAGCAAATTCAAGTAATGGTAAGTAGCTGCTGAAATGTAGTGCAGATACGGTAGCGTGAAATGCTGTTTACTCAACTTTTTTTTTTTTTCTTTTCGTGAGGAAGATCAGCCCTGAGCTGGCATCCACGCCAATCCTCCTCTTTTTGCTGAGGAACACCGGCCCTGAGCTAACATCTATTGCCAATCCTCCTCCTTTTTTTTTTTTTTTCCCTTTTTCTCCCCAAAGCCCCAGTAGATAGTTGTATGTCATAGTCACACATCCTTGTAGTTGCTGTATGTGGGACACCACCTCAGCATGGCCAGACAAGCGGTGCGTCGGTGCACGCCCGGGATCCGAACCCGGGCCGCCAGTAGCAGAGCGCGTGCACTTAACCGCTAAGCCACGGGGCCAGCCCCCGCTGCTTACTTAACTTTAAGCCACTGTGCAATGGGCCTTGAATGCCAGGCCCAGGGGTTTGGATGTTGTTTGATGCACAGAGGTGCCACTGACCATTTCCACATGAGGAGGTAACTTATCAGCCAGGTATGATAAGATTAACTGGAAAGAAAAGCATAGCACGCGTTTGCATATGACCAACTATAAGCAGTGACCCCAGATAACAGGCTATTGGATGAGACTAAGCAAGAGGAAATAAGGGCCTGAGCAGAAGCAATGACAGTAAGATTAGAAAAGAGACAGATGCAAGCAATATCACAGAGGTAACATTTAACAGAGTCAGTGGTTCACTGCAGGCAGAGGGAAAGAGAGAGTGCGTAATCAAAGATGACTCTAAGGTTCCAAGTCTGAAAGAAGGTAGAAAGATGGTAAGGAACAAGAAGGTCAGGAAAAGGGAGAGAATTGGTGATGAGAGGAAAAGTTTGATTAGGAACATATTACATATATCACCATTTTGCCAAGCACAAGTTTGAATGCTCACAAATCCCAAACTCTCCTTGTTGGGAAAAAAACTATTTTATAATTCCAGCAGATTGTCAAAGTTTTTCCAAATCTGTGCCTCTTGAAATCTCCTCCAAGTCCCCAGTACTCTGAAATATAACAGAATTTCTAAGTTTTTATTCTTTCTCCACTTTGATTCTCTCTATTTATAGACTTCTAGAGTCAGCATATACTTCAGCTGGTTGTAAATACAATATTAGATATCGATAAAATAACTAACAAGACCTCTTCAGAAGCTCAGGATAAATAGTAACTAACTTTTTTTTTTAAGTGGTTAGGACTGTGTGTATTTGAAGAATGTTGTAACTCATTCTCGGATATCACATAAGTTTTCTGAATGTCTTCCTGAATGTTAACTAAAACCTCTGAAAGTAGATTTCAGGTTGCTGAAAGATTTTATTTCTTACAGTTTTTTGAAACTTGTGACTCCGAATTTTGAAAGTTGTACTTTGATTTCTTTTTGACTTTTAAAAGGCCAAAACTGTTTGTGAGAATGGTACAATAAATGACCCAAATAATAATCCCAATCAAGAACAAGCCCACGTTTCAAACCTGCTAAAGAAAGGAACAGAGGGATGGAAGGTAAAATGCTTGGAATCAAGATGAAAATACTCTAGGGGCCGACCTGGTGGCGCAAGCAGTTAAGTGCATGCGCTCCGCTGCGGCTGCCCGGGGTTCACCAGTTCGGATCCCGGGCACGCGCCGACACACTGCTTGTTGAGCTATGCTGTGGCGGCGTCCCATATAAAGTAGAGGAAGATGGGCATGGATGTTAGCTCAGAGCCAGTCTTTCTCAGCAAAAAGAGGAGGATTGGCATCAGATGTTAGCTCAGGGCTGATCTTCCGCACAAAACAAACAAACAAAGAAAGATGAAAATGCTCTAAACTCACTAGTTGCCTAAAGAGAGCTGTGCTGTGGTGGTTATTCTCCATCCCAAAGGTAGATTTAGACGCATCTGAAAAACTAACGTGAGAATGTATAACAAAGAAGAAATCTAAGAGTCTTGGCTCATGATAAATCATCTAAAAATTGCCTAGTGAAATATATCTTCAAAGATGGCCACAGCATGCATGATGCGTGCAGAAATCTGAACTATTGTTCTTCTGTAAACCCCATCTCCTTTTTCCATGAATCGTTTCCTATTATCTCCCCAGCTGCAAGTTCAAAACCTGAGCCATCCTGGATTCTTTCCTCTTTCTCCCCTAACACGGAATCAGTTGCCAAGTCTTGCAGATGCCATCTCTATAACATTTCTTGCATTATCCCCTCCTTTCCATTTCCACACTTGCAATCCTAGCCCAGATTCTCATTCTCTCTACCTGGTCTACTGCAATCACCTCCTAACTCTCTCCCTACCTCAAGCATTTCCCCACTCTATTCCATTCAAATAACCCCTGGCAGATTAATTTCTCTAATACACAGTTCTGACCATGCTACTTCAATGCTAAAAAAACTTTCATAGACCTTCCACAAAATGGCTTGATTATTTTGCCACCTTAACACCCACATGCTCCGTTCTCATGTCTTCTCTGCTAATTAAATGTGTCAACTTACTCTACCTCACATAAACTCTTCTTTATACTTTCTCAATAATCTGGTCGCTTTTATACTTTTCTCTCAGCCTACCATCGCCTTTCAATGTCTCATCCTGCTTTTACTACAATCTCCATTTGTGAAAGTACAACCCATCGTTTAAGGCCCATTGGAAAGTCTATCTCACAGAGAACAGATGGGTGGTTGCCAGAGGTGGGGGTGGGAGGATAAGGCAAAATGGGTGAAGGGGGTCAAAAGGTACAAATTTTCAGTTAGAAGATACATAAGTCATGGGGATATAATGTACAAGATGGTGACTATAGTTAATAACATTGTATTGCATATTTGCAAGTTGCTAAGAGAGTATATCTTAAAAGTTCTCATCATAAGAAAAAAATTGTAACTACCTGTGGTGATGGATGTTAACTAGACTTATTATGGTGATCATTTTGTAATATAAACATACATCAAATCATTATGTTGTACACCTGAAACTAATATATGTCAATTATACCTCAACAAAAGAAAAAGAAAGTGAAAAGTCTATCTCCTCTAAGGAAATTGTTTTTCTCAATTCTCTTTCTATGCCCCACTATCCATTCTTCTGTGTTACACACTGTGGACAAACAGGTCTGTCCTTGGACTCTTCTGGTGGCCCTTATCATTGCCTCCCTCAAATCGTCATTACCTATGAACTTCCCTCATCTCCTCTCCAACTGGACTATGGAACTAGCAGAGGAAGAGTTCAGTGAACAGTTGTTGACTTGAACTTATTCAAGTGAACTCTCTGGGTGCACCACTTTCCTAAGAAGTCCCAAAACTTTTTAAGAAAACTCTAGAGCCAGAGAAAATTATAATTTTTATTTAGTCAGTAAACTTTCCAACAGTTGAAACACTCTCAATTGCTTAATTCCAGAAATGCCCAAAAAGAAAAACAAAAAAAATTTTTTTAAAGTAAAAAAGTCCCATTTGCAATTCAGTTCTTTAAATTCTAATGTTAACTGTGTAATCTGGTTGTAGATGAAACAGGAATCTACAGTTACTCCATTGTAGTTTCATTAAAAAAAACAAACAGTATTATCTAATATTAATACTTAGGACAGCAATAACATCAAACACTGGATAAGTATCTACAAAGCAAAACACTGAACTGGATCAGGAGGTCCCTGCCTCGTAGATTTACACACTAGACAGACACAACACAAAGCAAAGTGAAGACAGATGCCAGAATGTGCAGGAGATGGCAGGAAAAAACTCTCAACCACATTTTCTTCTTTGAAGTTCAGACCTAAGAGTCTGAAGCAGCTGATCTCACTGCCAATAACTGCAAGAGGACACAAGTGTTTTCCAAGGGCTCAAGGATGCCGACTGTTAGATGTTAAACTGAATTCACAGATAAGCACTCAGAGTGAAGAGCCATTCTGGTTCTACCACGATAGAGGATGCTTTTGCGCTCTAATAATGGCAAAGCATTTAGGTGGGTATTAACTTGTCCTGAAAAACAGAGGTGAAAGCGTCTCTTTTGTTCTCAGTGGTCCAGGCTGGTTTCAGACCTGCCAGTGAGATCTGTAAGAGGAAATCATTTTTGGTTTTGTTCCAACTTCTAATTCGATATCTTGGCAGCATTTGAAATGGATAAGAGCTGTAAGCTCACATGTGCCTCAGGTGACAACTAAGATAAGGAGCACACAATGTAAAAATGATGAGAGCTTACTCCCCAAAAGCAACTTCAAATGTAGCTTTTTAAAGGTAGTTAGCTACTTCAAATTACACTAAGCCTGAAAATATCTTGCTAAGAATACTGAATGATTAAGTTAATGGAACCTTGTTCACAATTCTGTTTTTTAGCTGACATTTTTGGCAGTGTTTTTGAAAAATAATTCCACATTAACTATTAGAATAAACTGATAACCAAACTCATCAAAACAGGATGAGCAGAAATATGGGGAAATAGTTTTTGTAGGTAAACAATATTCACTTCTGGTTAATAGTTTACTGTGGCCAAGAAGGGCCCTAGTGAAAACTGGGCTGTTGGTGGCTTTTAATGAAATGATAGGGTGTCAAGGATTAATAAATGTTTACTGTACAGCTCCCACGTTTTCAGTACCTACACTACACTGGAGGAGACACTAATGCATGAGATACAGTCCCTGCCCTAAAGGAGCTTTTTATGTAGTTGAAATGAAAAAATACAAACAATGGAACATCAGAGGGCAACATAAAACAATATATGGTAAATCTTCAATTATGAGACACAGATAATAGGAGCTATGGAATTTTAATCTTTTGTGTTTAGGAGAACCATTTTATAAAGGAGAACTAACTTCATTTGCGCTGTACTGAACAGTTTGGGATAGGCGTACTTGAAAAGGCATTCTTGGAAGGGCAGAAGAATCAACTAAGGCCCAGAAGTACAATATAAGCCAAAAGGAAAAGGACAAGCTGATTAGACTAGAAGTTCATACCGAGAAGAGATGAAAATGAGGTTGGATAGCTAGTAGAACCAGCAGGATTTAACACCACTTTGCACATATTCATTATAATACGTGTATATTAAATATTGAATTGATGTAGGCAATAAGAAGCACTGGGAGAGGTGATTGAGATTATACACCAAGGCTGTTCATTTAGGAAGAGAATATATCATATAAACAGACAACGAGAAGAATCCTCTCTCATGACTAAAACGTGTTTTCTTAGAAGGATTGGCCCAGGGTGTGGTCTTAGGTTGATTTCCAAATAGTTGCCATATCTCCATGTCATCAACAAACTGAACACTTTGGGCCGGCCCCGTAGCTTAGCGGTTAAGTGCGCATGCTCCGCTACTGGCGGCCCGGGGTTTGGATCCCGGGCGCGCAAGGACGCACCGCTTCTCCAGCCATGCTGAGGCCGTGTCCCACGTACAGCAACTAGAAGGATGTGCAGCTATGACCTACAACTATCTACTGGGGCTTTAGGGGAGAAAATAAATAAATAAATAAAATTAAAAAAACAAACTGAACACTTTGATCAATTTCCTTGATGCTTTATCCACACGAATATTCCAATGTCTAAATGTCTGACATGGAATAAACAAAACTTTCAGAGAATAAGGACAGCTACAATTTCTTCAGCAATTCCTATAAGCACTTTGCTAATAACAGTCAGGCTGGACTTTTTGAGTGCTGAAAACTATGCCAAATGCTTTACATATTTCTAATTTAATTCTCACAACAATCCTATCTTGGTAAGATTAACCCAATTGTGTAGTTGAGAAACCCAAATTTACGGCAGAGAAGTAACTTGCTCAAAGTCAGGAGGCTAGCAGGTGGTACATGCAGGATTCTAACACAATCCTGCCCAACTTCAAACCCCAATGACTAAACTTCATACCTGAATTTATTTTTTCCCCAAGAGACATCACTGAGGAAAAAAAAAAATATTAGAAGAAATGCATGATTCTTGCAGAGAAAATAATGTGAGTATTAGAGGTTCATTGTAGAGTCAGTAGATCTTTTTGGCAATCTAACCACTTGTATTTCCTATACTTCAACATCAATAAGACATTACCCATCCAAGTTATAGATGAAACTACCATATGATTAAGTTTAAATCCTGCCCTAGAAACATGATCTGTGTGATTTGGGCAAGTTAGTAAACCTCTCTAAGCCCCATTTCTTTATCTGTAAAAGGTGGATAATAACAATAGCCACTTCACAGGATTGTTCAGAAAATTACATTGTATCATATAAAGCACTTAGCTCAGGGTTTGTACCTAAGAAGTGATGAATTAGTGTTTGCAACTTTTATTATTATTCAAGAAAAAATTATTATCCAAGCTCCTAAGACATTCTGTATAGCAGAAATCATTACAAAGTTATTAGTTCAATAAGGGGCCCTTCCCTCAATTCTTCTACTACCAAACTCCTACTTTTCCTTTAAGATTTAGCCCCAAAATCATCTCCTCCAAAAGCCTCTTCTACCATCCCCACTCCCAGACCAAGCAAATGGTCCCATAATCTTGTGTGTGTGTGTGTGTGTGTGTGTGTGTGTGTGTATTTTCAGTCATTTCACTTAGCGTTTTATATAGTTGTCATCCACTGGTCCTGCCTCCCGCCTCCCTCATTAGAAAGGAGCCCCCGGAGAGCAGGGACTCAGGTTATTTACCTCTAAATACCTGGTGCCTCGTACAGTGCCTGGCATGCAGTAATGTGCAGCATACACATTTATATCTCTACGGGACATAGAGATTATTAATACAGTTTCTAAAAATGTCCAATGTATTCCAAGAAAAGCCCGGGAAGGATGTAGTGCAACAAATACCACTTTAGGATGAACTAAAACTTCCCCCATTAAGTCATCTGAGAAACACATATTCCCAGGAAAGTGAAATTTCCTCATGCTAAAATAGTAAAAAGCTTAAATCAATAGGTTTATTATAAGAAAGGTAATAATAAATAGTTAAAAGCCTAAAGATGTCACTATAGATGGGCTTCTTGGCAACTAAAAGAAATTTATATCATATATAATCAAATTTGGAAATCTTGTGGAAAGTCCTTGTAGTTTTCTGTGCATGTACTTTTCTCTTTTGGTTTTATGCGTATAAATCTTGTCTCTTTAACAGAGCCGTTTATTTTAAAAAACAAAGATTCTATCTTCTGCTACTTTTTCATTGTCCATAGCACCTATTGCCTTTCTAATACATAATGGATATTTGGGATTTTTTAAGACCATTAACTTAGTAAGTTCTTCCTCTTACCCAGCACCAGAATGCTTTCAAACCACCTTCAGAGACCTCATCTCAAGTGATCTTCTTCACAATCCTCTGAAGTAAGAAGGTACGGCCTCATTACCTTCATGAGGAAACCGAGGCTCCGAGAGTGTTCCACGGAGGGAGGACCACCAGTGCTGGGCCTAACCCTTACTCTCCAACTCTTTCCACTGCCTTACAAGGTACTCAACTTGAATTCAGGATGGCAGATCACCCAGAAAGTACATTATTACTGTACTCTTTGATAATAGAAGGAATAAATCAGTAATTGTGAGTTTAGGAGTCTGTAGGCCTTATCCTTTCAGGCATTCATGACGATGCCATCCACTCAGTAACCATGAGCCCAGTCTTCGTCCCCTCCCATTGCCCACCACCGCCACCATCCTTGCCCTTCCCCTAGTCATCCCTTCCCCTAGTCATTGACTTACTTAGCCATCCCACGCTGGGAGAGCGCCGCACTCGAGGGTCATCGTCCAAGGTGCGGGTTGCTAGGCAGGGCACTGAGTTCTCAAGCGGGCTGCGGGCTTTAGTGTCAGAAGCAGAAGACAGGAGGAGGAGGACAAATGGGCAGCCACAGCAAAGATGAAGATGGAAGCATTAATTAAGAAGAAAAAAATACTAAAGCAAATACAGAAGCGAGTTAAAGGAGAACAATGACATATTACATTGACACACACACCCTCCCATGACCCTGCATCGTTAGATGAAGCAAATCCCAACACAGAATGAAAAGGCCTCGAAAAAATTACATTCTATCATTATAGTTCCCCAAGTACCAGTGGATGCTCCGCCTGCAGTTCTAATACATAGAACATGGGTTGTATCCAGAAGAAAGATTTACACAATGAACATTAATCTCAAGATGTAACATTAAGACTGTTAATAATTTTGCACCACATAAGCACACACAGAGGGAAGTTACGCACAGTTTTGGAAAGCACAGGGGGCAGAGCTATATTAGTAAGGAGCTTTCTTATGATTTACCCAACAGACCCTACTACGGATCTTGTGCACGAATGCAGAAAGCAACACTTCATATTTCCACTTTTGAAATATTTTCCCTGATGAATATAAAACTGGCTTTCAATTTCCTTTGCCGCCTGTTTTTCAGCCCTTCAGAAACATGAGACTGGGATATAGATAAATCAATACCCTAATATAAACCAATTTAGAAATGAATATTAGTCCTCATTTCCTGGTGCACTTTAATACTTATTTTACTATAATTTTAATACGTGGTGCACCCAAGCTAAATCTTAGACCACATCAAAGACAGAATAATGATGCAGGCTGAATAAATAGTATGGTTCCTCCAGATACTTTTCATCAACTTCCATCTGAAGTTAGTTTCATGTCATCTATTTAGCTATTCTCATTAAACACCTCACTTCAACGCTAGTAAGAAATAGGCAGCACAATTATCCTTCAAGGAACGACAATGAGGTTGGAAATATCTAACCATTAGACTACATACAATTTGACTTGAGAGAGTTTTTTTCTGCTCAATAATAAAGATTGTCATTAACAAAGCATATCCAACCAAAAGCAAAGATTTGATCATCTATTTACACAAGTGTGCAAATGGCAGGGCAGTAAATGGTCTTCTTAAGGCTATTGGTGACTTGAGAGGTCAAATTTTAAACTGAATCATTTACAAATTAATGTAAGTTTATGGCCAAATTTGGGCATTCAGCACATTACAAAATCTAGAAACATTTTTGTCAATTTATCTGTCTGTGTTTAAAAGCTGTAAATAAAGCCAGGACTTGTGAGTGGGCCATCTGTGCCAGCACCTGTTTGAGGCAAATCTGATGTCTTCTCTTTGCTATCTGAATTTTTAATTGTTTCCCATAATTGAACTTCTTTGCAAGTTTTTACTGCACTAAGAAAAATGAAAAAGGGAAATGAACCGGTTGAGATTATTCCAAAATTGCTTTTGTCAAGAGGGAGGCATTTAGAAACATATATTATCATATTGACCAAGTTTCACCTCCTATTTCTTTTGACAACTTGAGCCAATATTCCTGCACGCTTATAGAGCCAATATTCCTGCACGCTTAGCTAAAGGAAATGAAAGAGGCTAGGAAACTGGTAGCCATTTATCCAGGCCAAAGCAAGGACCTACTGAAATTCCAGATCAATGAGAACTGACAGAGGTTGCCAATGCAAAGTAAACCCAACAGAGTTTCACATTCTTTAGCTTCTGATGAGTATGTGCCCACCCATATTTTATCGCTGATACCATGGCTTGCTCCTGAAGTGAGTACAAGAGATCAGCAGCTGCTCCAGAACTCAGGTGCTGATAACACTTTTCCCAGCAGCTTCTCACTCCTCCACTCCCCTCAACATGTCAGTGTGTTATTTGCTGGGAACTAAGGCTGGAAACTCCTTTTTGCATAGACAGCCTCCACTGACGCTGAACCTCACCATCAAGAGGGCAGTGGAATGGAGCCTGGCACACACCAGCAAAGAACCTGGCTCCAAAGACAGGCATGAAAATGAAACTGCCCATGGAGACTTGGCACCTGTGTTTTAGCAAAGCTGATTGGAGCCATCTGGCTGCTTACCCTCCTAAAACTGGGAGGCTCACAGCATCCATTACTTATTTTGGCAAATTCCAACATTTTGATTTGTTTGACCCTCTGTGTACTTCTGTGCAGGATGAGATACACACTCTGTAACCCTTTCACGTTGCTTTTTTTCTCTTCACAAATTTACTCCAAAGATAAAATATTGAAAAGTTGTTCCCAAAGCTGGAGTCAAACTTTCTATAATTACATCATGGTAATGATATATTGTGTATGCCTTTTCCAAATAATGCTTTCATTGTACCTCTTCTACACTTAAGCTACAAAATAAACTACTTAGCTTTGCTACTATCTCATGTATTCTCTTTTAAATCACTTTTGCCTGAGTCATAAACAAGGTAGAAATTGCCTTATATTATTGTGACTTGATGAGGAAAGTTATGGCTCTAAAGATTCTCGAGTGATGACTTCCAATATCTAGACTATAGAAAAAGGTGTGTGAGGAGGATTTTTTTCAAATATTCAAAAATATTGAGAATCAACTTGCCCCAAACCATCAATCCTAAATCTGTTCAAAAGAGGGTGTCTCTGCTTGAATCATGCAAATAGATCAAAAAACCTCTCCAGAAAAATGCTTTTTTAACAAGCCTATTAAGAAGAAGAAAAATTTTACTCATGGTAAAGTTTTAGGACTCTTTCGGAACTGCAATATTACATGTTCAAACAGTTACAGAGCACCTACTACGTATTCCACACTGTCATTTAGCCAAGAAATTCAACCCAAGAGTACAGCAGCATTTCCCCTGTAAACACGAGACAGGCGGCCTAGAAATCTCCATTTGGAAAGCCAATAAAGACACTCAACCGCCATGTTTGGTGTGTATTCCCAACTAGATAGAGAATGATCTCCAGAGCCCTTCAACATCACACAATTACACAAAGTCAGAGACCTGGACTCACTGATGTGTGGGAAATAAATCATGGTTGGGGGAGCTCATTACCCATCGTAGGTGAATTAACATATTGTTGTTAAGCACACTAGATTCCTCCATTTGTATGCTTGGGCAAGTTATTTTACATTTCTGAACTTTAGATTTCTCACCTGCAAATGGATATGATACATACATTAGAAACATCATTGAGAACAATGCCTTGTATAAAATGGGAGCTCAATTAATGGGAGGTATTACTGTCATTGCTACTACTAGTAATATCATAGATGGAATGATGTTTCCTTTGTTCAATATCCTGAAGGGTGTTGGAAAATACTAAAGACAGCAACCTTGGCCTACTTTAAATTCAAAATGTGATTTTTAAGAAATCGGGTTCATAAACCTGAAAAGATCTCCTTTTATTCTTTGTATTTGTACTGAAATAGAGTTTGAGTAGGATCAGGCATGCTTAATCATTCTTGGAAGACTTTAATTTTATTCCCTCTTTTTTCTTTTGGGAAGACATGGTAAAGAGGCCACAGTGCTTACATCTCATGTCTTCATTTTGCCTTTCCTCCATTCCTCACGTTTTCCTGTCCTTCCCTCTCCTTTTCTCTCTATTTCTCTTTCATAGAGACCAGGACGTGGTCCCAGATGTACACCTACTCTTCTATCTGCTCTGAGAGCAAGGCAAGGCTGGGAAAACAAGACTTCACAAGGGTGGCTCTATCAGAGATCTCAAGCCTTGAAAGGAGATTTTCTCAGGGTTATCAGCAGTAAATCAGTGAGGGGCCTTTAAGTACATGCCTTTTCCAGAGGGGGAGAAATAGAGAAGGGAGTACTCATATGTGGTAGGATAAGCCACAGAGCAACATTCCATTCCTTTACTCCATCACAGACCCTGGCTGTGTAAAACAGAACGGCAATTAGTAAAATTTCAAAATATTTTTGTTTATTGGTAACATTCTGCTTTACATATATTATTTATTGATAGCTAAGAACTGTCATTTCTCAGACATATTGATCAATATTTATACTCTAAAAATATTATAAAGCCCACGAATGATGCCTCATTATGTATTATTTGGCATCTGTAAAATTGATAATGAAAGTAGCACTGTTTTAAAAATGAAACTCCAAGAATGTTTTCATATATGGAGTGGTGGGAGAAAAAAAAATTGAGAGACACAGGAAATAACAGAATACAAAATAATCGTGGGGAATGGAAGTTCTGTCCTTGGTTTTAAATCTGCAAGGCACTAAATTTGCCCCTTAAAATATTTCTGCATAATAGCTATTCCTTACAGTGGTATCTCATGTTATGCTTATTAAACACTTTTCACAAAGATATCTCATTTATTCCTGGTTGTATAAACAGAATAAGACATTACTACCCTTATTTTACAAATATAAAAAAAATGAGCCTCAAGGATATTATGTGAATCGCTCAACATCACACTGCTACTGAGTCTTAGTCCAGGAATAGAATGAAGCCTCTGGAAAAGATGGCACCACATCTTCAAGAAGATTATAAAGTAGGTCTTTAATGTCAAAAACTAAATACTCACTTGTTTTATACCTCTTAAGCCCGTCTCTTCATTGCCATAAAGAACAGAATCGACTAGCAAATACTGGCAGGTAATGACCCTTGGAGAAAAAATGTGTTATTGTTTATTTGAAGATTTGAACATTATAAATCAGAAAGATCAGTCACCTGCCTAGGGGAAAAAAAAGAAAATAGGAATGGTGTCTGATAAATAAACTAGAAATACTACTGTTATTAAGTTACTATTATTAAGGAATACTTTCATTCTGGCACTTTTCTAGAAACTTTCCATGGATTGGTTCATTTAATCTAAGGCTGAGAAGAGCTTGATCATTCATTGGGTTCTGGCCAGGACACTCATCTGTGCTGTGCAAATGAACGCAGAATTAGACTTCTGAACAAAACAGATGGATGTGTGCTGTTGGCTTTTGGAGAGAGCTGATCGTGTGCAGAAAGGCACCTGGGAAGATGACTCTCAACTTAAAGTAATGTGGGCCTATCTGCTGACCTATCTTGGAATTGGAGAAGCATGATGGCCTGCTTCAGAGGAACAGAATCTTTGAGAAAGTTAGGGAAATGTCTGGCTCATCCATTGACTCTGGAACCAGAACTAAATTCAAGGATATAGGGGGAGGGGGGCTGCAAAGTAGAACAACCCGGCCAGAGACAATTGGGATAAGCTGGAATCCAAACCCAGACAAAAAGTTAAGAATTTCTAAAGGGACTAAGAAAGCTGCCAAACCTGGCAGTGGTCCCAGTCAGATCCACCACATGCCAGTATCCAGGCAGCTTGATCTAATATCCAAACCAAATAGCTTGATTACTCCTAATCTCAAATCAGATCCAAAGCAAAAACAGCCTAACTAATACCACTTACATTTCAATGGGGCCTAGAAATACTATTAACGACAACAAAAAAATTTCTTTCCATTGTTTGTTCTACGTTGCTAACCACCATTTACTACAGGTAATAGCAACAGACTAGACTTTTTAAAATACCTAAAAGTGTTGTGTGCTTATGTCAGAAACGGCAGTGTGGGAGAGAGCTAGGAAGCTGCATCCTGCCTGGTAGATAACATTGAAAAGAGGAATCTGGGGAGAAAGCAAGTGGCAGCAAGTGCTGGGAACAAGAAGATCACACATCTCAGACTTGACAAAAAAAGAAAAGTGTTGAATTGAGGATAACACCCAGAGGTTCAACCAGGAACAGGCCCTGGGTTCCTATGAATATAAAAGAGGCCACAGTGCACCGGGAGAAAGCACGGAGAAACAGCATGAGGCCCAGGAGCCAGCTGCCCTGGCTTGGAGCTGCCACCTTTTCCAACTCCTCATCTACCTGCTGGAGCAGCTTTATTAAGTCTTGGATGCTCAGTGTGATTTAGGGTTTCCATGATTCCCATTTAGCAAAGAGTAAAATCCATGAAGCGGACAGACTTTTCTGTAAGAGGGCTCTGATGACAAAGGGCTCCCTCCTTTCCCAAATCCAATTTGGATACCAATACCAAAGGGCAGAGGAAATAAATCAGCACTACCCCATGAGTTTCCTCCTAAATAGTAAGCTACAAGCAAATATCATTCCAGAAACCACTTGTACTCAATAAGAGATTTTTCTTTCTTAATTGTGCTTAAACATATTATATATAATTTAATATTATTTGTTGAGTGATTACTATGTGCCAGTTACCATTCTAAACATTTTACATATATTATCTTATTTTATTTTCATTATCTCTGTTTTTACAGACATAGAAACTGAATACTAAATTACCTTTCTAATTTTTTATTAGAAAAAAAAACTAATGAAAAATGGGGTCACAAAATTGGATTGGGGAAAAATGAAACTCATAGTCTAGGTCCAACTGGATAACCAAAGTCACTTCTCAGTAAAGGGCATCTGTACTCCCAGACCATGGAGGGCAAACAACTGCTTTTTATGATAGTCTAGGGGGAAAAAAAAATGAAGAAGCCAGGAAAAGAACAGGGACAGATTGATGATGGCTTTGCCCAAACTTCCACAAAGGTAGTAAAAGCTGAATACTCGAATTACGGTCCCTACTTGGCCTCGGTCCTTAAATAGGGTCTCATTCATCTTTTCTAAGCTTAGACAATCCATATCAAAAGTATCCATTTAAGTGGTAAATGACATTTTTAAAAATCAGATCATCCTACAAACCACGATTTTTTAAAACAGTTATCAAGTAACCTTGTCATAAACAACTTACTACATATTTATTGAATCAATACCAGTTAAGTATAAACTTTACTTTCACTTTTTAATAAAGAGAAAACTAAAAACACCTTACTTGATTTTTAAATACTACCAAGGAACATCCCTAGGCTTAAATGTTGCTCTTTCATAGTAAACTACAATAATACAGAACGATTATCTAAGTACTTCAGACCAAATTATTAAGTAGAACCACATGAAATTGCCGATAGCCAACTTTATTTCACCCACAGAAATGGTAATTTCACATGGTTCAACCTAAAACAATAGCGAGAAACAGAGTAGGTAAAGGAAAATCTAACACCAGAGGAAATAAAAACCTCATTAATTTTTTCATGCAACACTAACTCCATAGAAATGCCTCAATTAATACAGTGAGAAATTATAGCACTTGACTAAAATTTAGTACCCGGCAGACGTGTCCAGCAGAATTCACAGATGTCTCAGACAAGTGGCAATTCCACAATAATTAACATCTTGGAAACTAGCCTGATTCTTCCCTGATTTATTACAAATAAAATGTTTTTCATTTTAAAAAAAAAACAACACTAAATCATCTTGAACCCCAAGCCACATCAGGACTCTAAAACATGAGAGTCTTTAGCTATGCAAAGATAGTGGTGAGTTGGTAGTGGGTATGCTGGTAAATGTTTGAAAATCAGCTCTCCTAGGGAAAATGTGTGTGTCTGTGTGTTTGTGTGTGCATGTGTGTAATAAATTTTACTGACATAAAGAATGTGTAGCACACACACAAATAATAATAAAATACGCAACACTCTATTGTAAATTGCATATAGCCAGATGATTCTCATAAAATGCTCTTGTTGATTTTTACCAAACTCTTTTATCAGTAGCCAACTTATGACTGCAAATGGCAAACAAGCATAGTTCCAATGTCCATGTTGAACAGCCATTATCATATATGGTAACAAGTAAGACAATAGCAAGACAATGAAGACTTATGTCAGACTTCACTCATTTATCAATGGTATGCTAAATCATATTCTTTGCTAAACTGGATAATAGTTTTTGAATATCAAAAGAATATATCCTCAATTCTTTGTGCTATTTACATTTTAACAGCTGTTATGGACTAAATGTTTGTATCCTCTCAAAATTCATATGTTGAAATACTAACCTCCGATGTGACAGTATTAGGAGGTGGGACCTTTGGAAGGAAATTAGGTCATAAGGGCAGAGGCTTCATGAATGGGATTAGTGCCTTTATAAGAAAAGACAGGAGAAAGATGGTCAATCTCCCTCTGCCATGTGAAGATACAATGAGAAGCTGACTATCTACAAGCCAAGAAGACAGCCCTCACCAAGAACCAAATCTGTGACACCTTGTTCTTGGAATTCTCAGCTTCCAGAACTATGAGAAATAAATGCTTGATGTTTAAGCCACCCAGTCTATGGCAATTTGTTATAATGGCCCAAGCTGACTAAGACAGGAGCTATAGACACTATACACTTTTAAATTTAATCTGCATTATTAGCATTTTCTCCACCACTTTTTTAAGTCTAGAGACAATTGACAAAACAATAAATCAAGCCCTTCTTTGGTAGCTTATGCTGATGTCTATGGTGTAAATACTACCATCATGGACAATTTCCAGCTTCCAATATGAAGTCACTTGAATGTAAAGTTGGGAAGAGGTGACAGTAGCACATCATTTTATAGTATTTCCACCATACAGACACAATAGACGTAAATAACCGAAGAGTGTAGACTATAGTAAAATAAGTAGAAAGTGATGAGTTTTGAGTGTTTATTATCATTGTCTTTAATATCATTATTTAATTGTATGTTTATATAATTTAATGTTTAATAGTAGCTATGTTTAACAACCAGCTCAAAAAATTCTGACAACACTTGGCTCTTACGAGTAGATAAGAGGTGGCTCCAGCACACCACTGGGAAATGAAAAAATTTCCAATTCTGAAGTATCTACATAAATTTCAGCTACTAATTATATTGTTGCTACTACAACTAAAGCTGGCAGTGTCAATGAGTCTATTTTCTAGCCTATGACAGAAAACTAAGGTAACAAGTTATCTAGGTTTTACATGAGGATATTAGAATCTAGCTCCAACTACAATAGATATAAGATTCCGGTTTATTAAATGAGTAGCAAATTCCATAATTCTTTATTTTAGAAATTTATTCTAAGAACATTTCATAAGAGTTAAAGATATTAAGTAATTAAACTGTATAAACTTGCACGTTAAGAACAAGTGCCTTTAGAAAACCAAAAGTCTGCCCTCTGATAATTTATAACGTACCTTGGAGGCACATGAAATTCATTACCATAGAATTTCTCAAAGCCAAATCTTGCCTCTGGATATTTAAAAGGAGTTAGGTAACACAAAGGCTAATAATAATACGTTTTAAAAGGCCTAATCATATTCCATGCTTCAGGGTGTGGGCCGACCAGCTGAAGAGCCAGAAAGGAAAAGAACTGCCTGCCCTTCCTATTTGCTTTCTGCTCAGCATATACAACATTTCACAAGTGACAAGGTGAATGACGAAGGCAATTTCAACTTGCCTCTAAAGTACAAAGATCTACTGATAGGATAAAAGATGGAATGACGAGAGATACCAGCTCATTACTTGTATTCCACATCCAAATACTTTCTCCTAAAACACAAGATACTAGCTTCCAAGATCCATCTGTTCCTAATTTTCACTCTGCCTGCACGTCTATGAAAATGAAGCTCACACCATACTGGTATAAGGCACCCTCACTCTGTCATGTTTGTTCCTTTTCTCTTTGCAAAAATAGCAATATTCGAAAACAGTGCATTTTCTTGCTTCTTTCTTTATACCACCACCAACTTTATAATAAAAAAATAAATCTCCAAATCATGGAATTTCATTTTATATGAGAAAGAAGATAACAAATAAGATATAAAAGACAGTTTTACTTTAATTGCCATAATTTTAATAACATGGGTTGTTTTCAAAATGAAATATTTGTGACATCAGTTATAATAAAGTGTTCACCTCATAACATTTTCAGCCATTAAACAACCCCTTTCTTCAAAAATACAATAAAAAGAGAAAAAAAACTAGAGGAGACACACAAAACCAAAACATTTCCAGTCAGCAGCAATATTCCAGATAATGGTAGAACCATCAAATTATAGTAGGAATGTTCTAGATTCGATTCTTCCTTTTGTAAATGTTTTTTATAAAGAGTATTTTTATTTTCATTATTTATTTATAACCTGTTTTGCTGTTAAAAAAAATTTACAGCAGCAGTTAAATCAATATATAAGTCACTCAATAAAATTGAACTTTTCATTTGGTTCTACTTAATGACTGAACACTCACTAAGAAACTACAATGATGGAATGGTTCAAAAATACATCAGAGAAAGTTTGCTAATAGTAAGCTGTCTTCCAACCAACCATTAATTTTAATATTAAGTCAGAAAACTCAATTTCCAGAAATGGAGCAACTGAGTTAGAATTCAGTTTATACAATTCATTTAGCCCACTTTTGCCGTGACAACATGTTTTACGTTGTTCTGAAAGTGCAGCTGAGGACAATGAATTAGAAGCTCCTTTATCTACTCATTTCCCTTAATACTAAAAAAGACTAGGGGTGAAGCGGGAGAGACCTAGTTCTACTAGCCCAATGCTTTGCAACTCTTTCCACCATGCTTTCATTTTCCATACTTCATGGAAATTAACTTCTCCCTTCTCAAAATTTCATCCAACCATGAAATTTATTTGAAACAAAGACAATGATATAGAAGATAGACACTTGACAGGAAACTCTGGTAAACACAATAGAGGATGAATAAGACAGTGCCTTTCCTATTGCTATATAATGGATATGATGGGATTAATATGCCACCTTGAATAATTATTCTCACATCTAACTATCATTATTATATAACAAACGAGATTTTCTTTTAAGTAGTGAAAATACTATTGAGCCTTACTTTGATGAACGATCATTTATAAGCTGGACACCCTCTCAAACACCAAGCAAACACTTCGTGATAGATTTCAGAGCACTTATCATATCTTAGTCTATCCTCCTAATTCTGACACCATATCAAAAGCATACTCTTTGACATACTCAATAATCTACAAGTCTGCTGATTCATCTGAAATACTCAGTTGTTTCATCATTATTTCAGCATTATTAGCAAACCACCTCAGTCGATCAGAATAGACGTATATAGAGCAAGCAAGGCATCTTGGCATTTGCAGCCTACAACAACCGCTGAAATCTTTCCAACAGGACTACAAACCTGCCCGATTGTATAAAAAGTGTCACTATGAAATGGCTGTGGCACATGAACTTGAGAAAAGAAGAAATACGGAGAGGGGTAAAAAAAAAAGATGACAAGAGATGGAGTAAAGGTGAGTGAGACTGGTAAGGGAGAGCAGCAGCCAGTCGGTCCCTGCATTACCATTATCAGGGTTGGTAAACATCCTACTTGCACTGGAGACTGTCTTCCCAATATCAGCCAGGGATCGAAGGTTGGATTTCTTGGTCTGATGCCGATGCTTCCGGAGCAAAGTATAGGTCACCTTATCCTTAAGGTCAGGTTTCAATAGGCCTGTCTCAATCTGATGGTCAACAATCATCTCTGATACAAAAACAAAGCAAAACAAAAACAAAACTCAGTCACAAGACCAAGAAGTTAACTTTTTACTCTAACTTTACAAATGTCATCTTCAAATTTAAAGTCAATATACTATTTTCCGAATTTCCAACTTCCCACTTTATATGAAGAAAAAGATTCAGGGTACAGGGATACTGCAGTAATGAAAGATTTATAAATATTAATTATGTTTGGAGAGGAAGAACGGTCTTGTTCATTTTTTTCAATTTCAGTTAATAGTGAATTCACATTAATCGCATTCTTCTATGAGTAACACAGTAAGTCAGTAATTTACATTTTTCAATTAATTAAAAAATAAAGTTATCATAGCAAATGTGCCAGAAATATAAATCATGAAAAAAACTTCAAGTATGCAAAATTTAATGTAGTGACATTATTGATTTTTAAATCTATTTTTCCAAATTCTTCTGTAACGTTATATTTTCTTTATAATAGGACAAAATAAAGGAAAACAATACCTTTCCCCATATCAGCTTATTTGAACACTGATTCGTCCAGTGAAAGAAAGATTAAACTACAAACTTATGCCTTAGTCTTTTCTAAGAAGGGAGGCTTATTCTTCTTGTTTAGATCCAACTGAAGCCTTTCCAATATATTCCATTACTCATTTTAAAATATAACCTGACCAGAATTTTCTATGAAATTTTAATACCTTAGTCTTACTACAAAGAATAAAATAAAATTTCTATTAGTTCTTTTTTTTAGAATGGTTTTAACGAGAAAAGATGATTGTTTCATAGAAATTCCTCCATGGGTGGCTCTGCCAAAGGACAGGTTTTACTCTAATAAAAAATAAGAAATTCTCTTTCTCACAAGTCAGCATGTCAGCCACATGGCATAAATGTAGCCTAGTGTATCCTATTCTAATGTCACATCACAGGTCAACATTTCCTCCATCCAGAATGGGACTCAGGACAAAACATCACAGAATCTATGCAAGATACACGACGGCAGGTAGAGCTTTGTCCCCTGCATAGAACCAGAACAATGGACCCCAAGCCTACATTTTCAGGCACATGGGTGCATCTAGCACAGGTCAATATTTTCCCCTTGGGCAAACTTCTCAGTACACAAAAGTGGAGAAGAGAATGAAAGTTCTTCTTTTCCAAAAGTTTTACAAGAAAATTGATGGGTGTTGTAGGATAACAGCATCTCCTAAGCATTCCCATCTCTTTGTAAAGAGAAGTTACAGATGTTCAAGGGGCTTGGCTTGGGCATGACTGCACCTCTCAGAAGTCTGTCTTTATAGCAAGCACTCAGAACTGGCCTCACAGCCTATAACTAGAAACTGGCAATTTACACAGTGTACAATCAACTACTTGACAGTCAAGCAGAGGCTGAATCCAGGATTTTCTATCACGTGCCTTACACAGATGCCATAAATGTCATGTAACACTAGAGCACTTGGTAGGGAGCCTGGGCAAGGCAGGAAGAGTTTCTCCCATAGGAATGTTTTGGTTTGAGTGCGGCCTTTAGCTCTGAGTATCTTTAACTGCACAAAATCTACTCAGTAAAACTCTCAGAACTGATCCTGTAATTACAATTAACCCTCTGTTCCACAGTAAAATAATTAGATGCTACAGAACACAACCCCTCTACTTTCTCTTGAAGTTCAACGTGGAAAGTCCATTCTACAGAAGAACCATAAAAATAAACAGTCCTAGCATATCTGCTGCCAGTGTTATCAAACTCCTACACTAATTCTAGGGTTGTGGATTAAAGTGTTTCTTATCTACCCTTCCTGGCAGGGCCTCCCTCTATTCTTGCCCTCCCTTGTAATCTCAAACCAATCCATATATACGCACAGCCAGCCCTCTGTTACTAATGCCTGGAAATCACCAGTTAGAACAGGTTAAAACATCTGTGTGGCTTCTGCCTTTATTAAGTTTCCATAAAAATGGCCCACATTATAGGGATCTCTTTAAGCATAAACTACAAAACCTTTCAAGGAAAGTAGAGGCAGTAACATTTCACAGCTACACTGAAATTAAGCCTTCAGTGCTCAAAATCCCACAGCCGCTACCAGTCAGGAGAGAATGTGCCAACTCTAAATGATAGCATAGCTGAAAGGAACTCAGGGAGCATCAGGTTCAACCTCTTGTTATACAGATAAGAAAAGAGAGGGAAAGAGAGGAGACGTGCTCACAGACATAGCCTAATTAGAGGCAAAATCCCCCAAATTAAACCAGGTTTTTTGATTCACAGTTTAGATCTTCTTCCATATCACGCAGTATTTTTCTTTATGTAAAAAGGAAGCTCTAGACCAAAAAAATATTTAAGATATGCAGAGCTTCTCCAAACCAGGAGAAAGATGGTCACGTAACAGAAAAAAGGCCAAAGGTGATAAACAAATATTTTAAAAGAAATACAAAGGTCCAGATATATTCAACTTCAAGACTAAATTTAAACAAATTTATACAAATATAACCAATTATGAGACATCTGTTAATGTATCAAACTGAAAAAATTTAAAAGACTAATCCCCAGTGATGTGAACGATGCATGCAATAGGCAATTCCATACACTGATGATGACAGTAATAAATAGTACAACCTTTCTGGAAGGCCACTTGGCAACTACATAACAAAAACCCTTTAACATGTTCAAACTCCTTGAATATTTCGCAATTAGAAATCTACACTAATGGTGATGGCTGGTAATTAGTGTCTGGGTGGTAAACATGTAATCTACACAGATCGAATTATAATGCTGTACACCTGAAATTTATATAATGTTATAAACCAATGCTACCTCAATAAAAAAAAAGAAAGAAATCTACCCTAAGGAAATAAGTATCTTCACAGAAGTGTAAAAAAATGTACACTTCTTTTCTCTACAATAAAAATTTGAAGGCAACTTAAATGCCTAATAATAGATTATTAAATATTTTGCATCCATTAAAGTGATATTTACATTTAATAACATGAAAAGATATTCATATTATGTTTTTAAGTTAAAATGGGCAGATTAAAGTGTTACACTATGATCCCACTTTGTAAAATAAATTTCATATGTATAAACTGAGATGTATAGAAAAACTGCTGGGAGGATAGCTCTGAAAGATCAGATTAATGGTATTTTGACGTTTGTGTGTTATATTTTTCTGGATTATTTAAAAATGAACATATATTAGCTTTGTGATTAAAAATAAATGTATTACCATTTTGCAAATATAAAAGGTGTAAAAAGCAAGAAACAACATGACTAACACATCTGCCAACATGCACAGCTCAGGAATGCCTTTAAATATAAAAATGAGAACACCAAAAATAGAGCTACATTTTCCTAATCCATTTCCCATCATAATAAAATACATGAAATGGCTCAAATTATTTTATAACTTAAGAGGTGAGGAAAATTCCCATGTACTTGGCTTCATATACGAATGACATTCTTTAAATGTAGAATTATAATGATGACAGTAATAATAAAGCTATTAAAATAATCCATGAAAATGATGTTTTACCCTTTAAATACTTTAAAGACAAATTTTTCTATTAGCATTAAGAAGGAGTTCTCCATGAAGAAAACAAGAAGAGGTCCTGAGGAGAATTAGAATTAGGCTGAATTTTTAATGTAAGTGTGAGATCTAACACCTGCTTAAACAGTCACCCACAGCTCATGGCCCTCACATGGCGGGATCTTTGCACCTGCAGAGAGGGGACGCCTCTCAGAGGAGGCCAAGGAGAAGGAGGAGAAGGTAGACTGCAAAGACGGATAAAAATTATGCGCCTGTTTGTTTGACATAATGTCTCACTGTTATTCTTTTTCTTCTCATTTGTTGAGGTAGAACTGGGGTGTAGGGGAGATGCGTCTTAAGACTTAGCTGTACATAATTCTCAACTCTGAATTATCAACGTGATTCAGGACAAAACAACTTCACTTCATCCTCCTCGAGAAAAAGATTTTTTAATAGCCAAATAATGACAACAACTCTTCAAGTTACTGGGCCATCTTCTGTCACTTAAAACAAAATAAAGGCGCTTTTTTTTCCTTCATGTTTTTAACCCTCTGTAAGGTTTTGATTCTTTCAGAGGATTGTTAAGTATTTCTTTTAAGCCAGTTACACTCTCTCAAGCATGCTCTTCTCCCCATTCCTGCAAATCTGGTCCTTTTTCTTCCTTTTGCTTGTGATGTGTGTTCTTTGCCTCTGAAGTGTTTTCCTGTATTCTCGAGAATGACAACACTGGCTCTCTGCCTGCTTGCCCCAGGGACTGTAGAGCAAGTACAGTACTGAGTGGGGACACCTCAATGTGACCTTATGGTGTCTAAATTTAAAATTTAATGACAATTTTTAAAGTAAAGGTACGGAGGTTACAGAAAAAGTTCACGGTTGAGAATGAAAAGTAATGGAAAATTAAAGTGAGAATGTAAAATGCTTGATGAACCTTTCTTATATGTAGTAAATACCAGAACCTCTCTCTCTGGCCATTGGCTAACAAGGCTCCAATACAACGTGGGACTCTGTCTTCTACCGCATGGAAAAGGTTAGCTGTTGAAGCTCCTTAAGATGGCTCTTTCTGTTGCTGAAGATCTCAGAGACAGTTTTACAGAAAACTCCAAGTATATAATTCAACTTTAACTTTTGTCACCGTTGTTGACCAGCTCCAGGCACAGCAAAGAAGCTGCTAAATTGTTTCCAGCTCCACCCACTACAACTTTCAGAATCTTTTCTCCTGCTCAGGAAGTCCCTGAGCATCTCTCGACCCGACTCAGTCTTCACTCAGCCCTCCGCTAGGTGACATGTAGAAAGATCTAGATAAATTCATTTATACTGGGATGGTCATGTAAGCATGTAACAATTACACCTGATGTTCTCTTTTAATTCTCACAACAACCCTGAGAGGTCCACCTTCATCCTGCTCAGGAAACTGAGACTGCTAAAGAGTTAAGTAACTCACCTTGTCCATGGTGACACATGTTAGTCGGGGTAGACTTTAATTAAGACTCCCTCAACTTTAAATCCACCATCCTTTCTATGACACCACTCTGCATCTCATAGAATTAATATATGATCTCTGCCAGAGAGTACGTATATTTTAATAGAGGGCAAACCCTGGGCTCAGTGAAATGAATCTCCAAATGGTGGAATTTCAGGCAGCAATGATGGCCTACAGGAGGACATTTTTTTTTAAATATAGGAACCTTTCTGGTGACTTTTAAACCACAGCACATATTCTCCCTCTAGATTACCTACACATTGCCCAGCCACAAGTTTAATTTCCATTTTGCCCTGCATTTATCCACTTCTGACTTATTTTTCCAACTTGTCTGATTTCAGACATCTTTTCCAGATTAGTTACTCTAAGAATACAGAAATTGTAATTCTCACTCAAAAACTGGATTGATTTTTGCTAACATGATACTTTTCTGGATAATAATCTCTCACGCAGCTTTTAACAAATGAAAAAAAGTCAGTGGAACAAACTCTCCAGAAAACCATTCCTTCCATTTGTTTCTCTCTGTCTTTATAAATGGGTTCCATCTTCCCTCGGTACAATAATCCAAGATCTCTCCTCATATATCAAACGTCCATTTTCAGCCTCACCTACCTTGTCAAAGTTGAAAAATTCTACATAAAGAAGTATTTCTTACATTATCTTCTAACTACCTATGTGGATGTGGATTTGTAACTTATCCCACGTACAAAGTGGTAGATTTGCAAACCTAATTCCAGGGCCTGTAACAGTGTCTGGCACATTGTAGAAGTTCACACACTACTCCTGAATAAATGCATGAACTAATTAATTTTGTCTACTCAGCATCTTCACATTAGTCTTTCTCCCTTCTCCACTTGCACCTTAAGTACCTCAGATGCATGAAAAGCATGGGGCTTCTTTGCAAATCTAACAAGCTCTCTGAAGAAGAATCAGATACATATACATCAGCTAGATACATGCCTCAATTGACCACTAATCTTTTCTTTCAATACAAATGCTATAGCCTTCCCATCATCTATAAACGTACAGATGCCATAGACAAGCCTTTTGTTAACAGATATTCCAGAAAATTTTGAAGTCTGAAAGTACACAGGAATTTTACACTGGTCACTTTCTGCAGGCCACAATTCACATCCTCTTCCCCACAATCTTAAGGTAGGTACCCGGCAGACCCCTTGGGAAAGTGCAGTCATCCAAACAGGTCCAGTGGTCACCTGGTTAGGAATTTTCTTAGGAATAACAAGCAGAGCCCCTGCACCTCTTTTTGAGGGAAACATGATCTACAGCACACCTAGATCTGAAGAGTAATAAGGGAGGTTAGGCCAGGCTCTTGCTAGAAAATGAAAATAATTACTACTGCTTGGAATATAGTGATGTGTGCCCAAGGTGTTCAACATGATAAGTTAATATTTACTACACAACACTAATTGCAAAAGATGCCAAAGCTGCCCTGCACCCTGAGGTTCAGGGACTTGCTGGTGGTTGTATAAACGACACTCAGCACCAACATGGCCTGACTAAGTCACTAACTCATAAGGTTCTGCTGGCTCCTTGCCCCACACAACTTTTCTCTACACACAGTTAAAGGAGCTTGACTGCCACCTATAAAATCAGCCCCAACTTAGGAACTAGACTATTTTCCATCTTACAGAGGATTTAAACCCTACTTTACAGATGACAAAACTGAGGCCCAGAGAAGCTCAGTGCAACATCTAAGGTCAAAGAGTTCTAGAAATTTAGTGTTCAGACTTCCAGTCCAATATAACCAAGGATGGGGGGAGAGGGGGTACCTCCATTCAAACTATTAATCTCATGCTAATAAGTGAAGGAAATGAATGCAAATCTGTACATATACAATATGATCCCAATTTTAATTTAAAAATAACATAAAAAATGGAAAGCATAAGAGAAAAGATTGAGAAACAAAGATGCATAGAAATAGTGACTATAACTGATGGAAGTACAATAAATGATTTTTTATTCGCTTCTAAATATTTGTCTGTATTTTCCAAATTTTCTATAATAAACCTTACTAGTTTTATAATATATAAAAAGGAGACAATAAATGTTTTAGAATGTTCAACTCTGCTTACACTAGAAGTCATCTGCATGGATGGAGACTCATGGATAGGTAGGAAGCTGAAAAAATGATAAGAACTTAAACAGCATACTTACCCACCAACTGTGGGAGAGAAGAAGCCTCCCTGTCAAGCATGATGGATCCTTTCTCCATACACGTCCTCAGCTCAAATAAGCTGTGAAGGGACAATGTGGCCACGTGGGGCTTGCTCCATCTCTCCCCACCCTGTTCCACTTTTTCTTCAAACTTAATCCACCTGGGAACATGAGATTAGTGAACAGCAAATTAAAAGTGTTCTAACCTCCTCTGGAAATAGCAACATCAACCCCTCATCTCCACCCCCTCTAGCACTTTGAAAATGCTTCCTTTTGTGGAGTCTTAAAACCGTATTCTATCATTAATTGCATTACCTTTATAAATACACCAAACAGAGTCACTAGACTGCTCCTTCCTCTAATGTTAGAGAGAAAGAAAACAAACCAAAAGGAGCCAAAGCATCCTTGGTTTTATTTCTGTCTATATGTAACCATGAAATCCATAAGAATGATTATTTAACTAAATTTTTAAAATAAGGTAGAAAAAAAATATGTGTTTCAAAATTCTCCTTGTGGGTAGAGCCTACAATGTGTAAAAATAGCCACCATTGTGAGAATTCTGTTGTGATTTCACAAGGCAAGTTTATATAAGGTGAAGTATCAGTTATGAGCCAATATTTATCTTACATATTTGAAAAACATGGCGTGTAAAGTGGTAAGTGAATATAAAATTCCCCTGTAGTGCTTAAAGAGGGCCAGCACGTGTTGCTGTCTCACTTGAATATATATTTCTCAGCTGACACGTGCTCCCCTCTCACTGAGATTCCAATAGAAGCCTTATCCTTCAAGTCTGGCTCCATGTGTGTTTAAAAATACACAAGCTCAGTGAACAACACATCTATGCTGATAATAACAGATCTCATGTTAACCTTAGCAATGGAACAAACACCCCCCTTTCATAGCTTCTTCTTTCGAAAACTCCTAGATATTTTGATAATTTAGCAAAAACTATAGCAATAAAAAAAAGTTTAATGGAAATGAGAGAACACCACATTTGACAGTCTTTATATCCCACACATTACACATACAGACTCTTCCTACACTGGTAAAGGAAAACAAGAAAGCATCATCCGTTTGCTACTCATCATGACCCAAAGAAAAATGCTTCTTTCTCTCACTGCAAACCTTCTGAAAGATATTGAAAAAGATAAAAAGGGGGTGAAAAAATTGTTTTTCTACATTCTTCACCCAAAAGTTTAATGATTGAAAAATGTTTTCCTAGAAAAAGCTAAACGCTCACCTAACTCACTAAAGAGGAGAACAAAGGGCAGAGATCAGAAGAAGCTCTACATAAGGTACTATTTATAGACTGCCCCCCACCCCTAGAGGAGGGAAAAAAACACATTAATAGAAACTGGAGTGAAAACAGATCAAGAGATTAGCCACGGTGTCAAAGAAAATTCAGAATTTTAATCAAGGCCAACACTCAACGTGATTCAGAAGTATTTTGGCCATATCCAAAGACTCTCCCTCCATACTCCTCTCAGGAAGCCTCTCTGGGCCGGGAAACTCTCACATGTCAATGGTAATCTTATCCCCAACCTCACCTTTTGTTATAAGAACCTCCTACTTTGCTCTATATCCCAAAAAAGGAGGCAGTGGAGATTTTTACATGTTTTCCTCACAAGTTAAAAAGCCAACATCACCAACAAAGTTCTAAAACTTCAGAACTGGACCTTGTTTATTTCTACAAAAGTGTCTGCAAAACAATCCAAGAGAGAACGAAAGACCCTTAATATTCTTGTGTGTGTGTGTGCGTGTGTGTGTAAATTAGTAGTTCTTCACTTTGGTTGGTATTAGAACCTCAGAAATAGAAGGAAGTGGTAGAAAAAAAAAATTTACCTCACAGTCTTATAGAATTCTATAGATTTGCCAAAATAATAAAAGGTAGTTGGCGTTATTTCAAGAATAATCACTTTTCGGAGTATATTACATTGGTTAACTTTGCATATATTATCTTTTCAGGCTTGCTCACAGAATCTCTAATCATGTTTGTTGGTAACTGATACATGAACTATATTTACATTTGATGTTATACTTTATTGCTCAAGATAAGACGCTAGAAAATAGAAGATTCCGTTGTATATGAAACCAAGTCAGGGTTACATATAATTACGCTATCTATAAAGAATGTAGTGACTCCTTGTTTTTATTCCTAAGAGAATTCTTATCAGATGAGGGACAGAATCTTTGGTCATAGAATTTAAGTCCAAGGTGAATAACAAGGGCCAGCTAGAAACTCAGTAAAGGGGAGTGTTTTATTCACTCCCCTCTTATCTCTACTAAAGGAGTCCCCCCTTCTATCAGGTTCCATAAACCTGTATTGCCAAATCCATTTCTTAAAAGAAAACTAAGCCTCAGTTACATATAGTATGTGACAGTGGCTCTTTTCTACCATCATCCTCAACAACATAAGTTAAAAAAAAATTCTTTAAAAAATAAAAAGCAAAACCACTGCATTCTTTTGTGCACAATCCTTTATTTCATTCCTCTCCCCGGTTTATACCGTAGGCAACCTGACTGGATTTAAATATGACTTTGAACAAGTTTTAAAAGCACTTTAGAAATCATAAATCCCAACTAGCTTGGATTTATGGAATAGCATTATTCATCCTCCTGGAATACACTAGCCCTTTAGGTCAAGATTTAACCATAAAAGAATGGAAATTTGAAGTTTCAAAACTAGCCAGTTCCTTCGAATCTATATTCCTAAGGGACAAGTATTATCTCATAGGTCAGCTTAGCATCTATTTCACTTTGAATTCAGTAAACACTGAATGTTGTGATGATGCCATATCATAGCATAGCTAACAACATACAGGAAACTCTGGGATAATGACTATTAAATTCCTTTAAAATGTATTGCTCAAATTGTTCAAGGAACGGACTATACTTCCAAATATGCTTTCAGGTATGGAAGTAATGGTCTGCCCATTTAAACAGATTATTTGCAGGTAGTTGCATTCCAGAAACTACACATGTTATGTCTACCCTCCTCACATATCAAGGACAAATTTGAAAAAAAACTGAAAACTACTCAACTCAAATCGGAACCCATTACAGAAAAGGCTAAGGCAAAGGTACCAAAGTTCAGCCTATCCGAGTGCAAACGAATTTGTAAAGGTGCTTTAGAACCATGTAATTACATTTTTAAAAAGAAATGTTCACTGTAAAATGTACTAAAAGCCACTATCTACCCTTCATAATAACTATGAATAACCATATATTTGCAACGAGTTTTCTATTTTTCCTTTTGTCTTGGTACTTGACACGTTAACAGGAAAATTAATTTCAGAAGTTGGCTTTTTAAATGCTTGCAATTACAAAACTGTTGTAACCTTGGAGGAGGAGTTTATTAGGTGAAGTTTATTTATTCCAAGGTCTTAGAAGAATAATGATAAAGTACACTGCAATTTAACGCATTTTGAGTGACTGCCAACCAAACAGCATTTCACTCGGTTGTTGAAGAAACAGAAAGCCCACTGGGAATCACTGAATTTTGCAACTTTCCAATCATATGATTTAATATAATTAAGAAAACACAAGACCTCTAACTTAAAAACATGCCAGTTTTACAGTGGAAAATAGACATGACCTTCACCCTAGAATATAATCCAACTACATAAAACTATTAAAATGGTAATAAATTTCTTGTTAAGTAATAAGTGCCTCATCGCACATTAAAAAAAAGCCAATGCTAGTGTGTATCTGGGATAAATTATGTTTTTAAGGAGAATTCTTAAATTTCTAGATCAACTGTGAAAGTTATTGCAAAACAGCGTATGTGACTACATATAATTACATAGATGATTAAATTCTTTTTCCTTCAGCCTTTTTCTTACAGAAAAAACAAACTTGGTCTCAAATGGAATTTTCCAGAGCAATTCAGTAGAGAATAGACAAAAACGTCAGTGTAGATTGGGCAGAGAGTGGTCCCTCTCCAAAGCCCCAGGGTAAGGACACGTGTCTGTGTTTGATGGCCAGGCCCTGAAATCAGGTTCTCTGGACGTAGGACGGGTCAGTCTGCTGAGCAGAAACACACATGGGTGTCCCTTTGTGCTGTCTCACTAGAAGTGAAACATCAATACCCTTTTCCTTTGTTGGCTTGTTGTGTTTGTTGAAACTTGTGATGGCTTTCCTTTTCACCCAGGTTTGGCAGCAAAGTTTGAATCACATTGGGGGAGTGACCTTTAACATATATTCTTATAACAGTGATGAAGTCCAACATTGCCCATATGAATAGTCACCGAAGGAAAACTGAAAACCAATAACCATTTTTGCAGAGATATCACTGACTCAAAGAAATGAAGAGTTTGGAGTGTGGGTGGGTAGTGATATCACCAAAGCTGGACTATGACTTATTCTTTTATCAGTTTGCCTCAAGAACCCATTAGCTAATGCCTAGCCACCTAGAAATTCTTAATAATACCAAATATTTCATTATAATTACTGCTATATTACTGAATGTCAGTATTCTAATGACCTAACACTTAGAAGCACTCTTTAAAAAGAGTATTCTCTGCCTTCCACTGACCATACACATTTCTCAAGTCTGATCATTCTACCTTTTGCACAGTCTTCAACTTGTGCTCTATGTTGGAAGAGCCACTGAAAATTCAAAGTTGTAACTTTTAGGAAAGGGAAAAGATGTGAAAAAATAGGGTGATCGAATTGGCTGTACTTCAAACTTTATATCAATAAAGACTTCCTTTGTTCACAGTTTTACATAACTATGGCGCTTTCTAAGACTTAAATGGGGATATTTTTCAACTAATGAAACCACTCTCCTTCTTTTTTGAGACACAGAGCTAACCTGAACTTCCTGAAGTAGGACTAAAACAGCAGTAACGCTGAGACCCAATGTAGGATATTCCTGGTCAAATCAAATCATTAGTCAACTGAAAAGTATAGAACATTAAAAGGGAGTGTATTAAAAAGGGAAGTACTGTGTTCTATGAGAGTGGGGCTCACAGAAGAAACTATATTAAGGTGGAGAAGTCTGTGGAGTTAGTTCTCTATGGAACAAAATAGTCAACTGGGGTTTTCACAAAAAAGCAAAGAATTCTCAATTTTATAAGTTAGCCAGAAAAATATTCATGATGCACTTTTATATATAAAATTAACCCCTTCTAAGCACTAAATTTTTATTTGTCTGGTAGGTTTGAGAGCCTTTCATGGGAAAAAAACCCTATCATGTCTGGAAACTGGATATCATAAATCATGATCAGAAATTACTGCCAAAACATTCTGAAGCAGAGTTTGCTGCAGGAAGTAAAAACTACTGAAAATCTTGAATCATTTCTGGAGGCACAATCCCCTCTAAACCTCCCAACAGGATTTCGATGGAGCAGTAACCTAAGAATCATGGTTCTATTTCTCTATTCATTCACTCTATTAACACATATCTCTTGACGGTGGACTGTGTGCCAGGTAGTTATAGGCACTAGGAATATAGTGATGAACAAAACAACCAAAAATTCCTGCCCTCATGAAGCTTTAATTTTATTGGGAACAGACAATTACAAGATACGTCATATGCTAAATGCTGACAAGTGCTAAGGACAAAAATAATGGAGGATAGGGGATAGGGAGCATTGGGGGAAGGTTTTAATTTTAGATGGGGCAGCCACTGAGAAGGTCATATTTGAATAAAGACCTGAAGGAGGTGAGGAAATAAGGCATGTAGATAACTGTGGGGCGGCGGCAGGGAGAGCATTTCAGACAGAGGGAACAGCAAGTGTGAAGTCCCTGCCCCGGGAGTATGACTGGCCAGTGAGGCTCAAGCAGAGCAAACGGGGGAGAGAAGTAGGAGATGAGATCAAAGAGATCATGGTGGATAGTTCACGAGGGAGGTAAGGGCAGGTGCAGGGACATGGACTAATGAGGAAGCATTTGCAGTAATCTAGGTGAGAAATATGGTTTGGCTTAGACCAGGGTTGTGGCAGTACTGAATGCGAGATATGATAAGATTCTGAATACCTAAATATCTCTAAGGGTAAAATAGATAGGATTTGCCAATGGATCAAGTAAGGGGTACAGAGAAAGACAGGAGTCAAAGATGACTCCAATGTTTCTGGCTTGAACAACTAGAAAAATGGAGTTGTTCACTGTGATGGGGAACTCTGTAGGAGGCGTGACCTGAGGTGGGTAAACCAGAAGCTCAGTTTTAGACGTTATTTTGAGATGCCTATTAGCCATCCAATTATTTGTGTTCAATTGAATAAGGCAAGAAGTCTAGGGTAGAGAACTAAATGCAGATGGCATCAGCATATTGATGAATTAGTTTGAAACAGCAAACATTGGTCCTCTTCTGAGCTTTTCAACGATGTGCTGGGTACCTTGGGTCTGTCATTCAGCTGACCATAAGTCAGAAAGAGATGGATTATCATAGAAGTCTAACTTTGGTCAAGTAATATTTCTAAGAAAGTATTATATTTACAATAGTTGTTTCTAAGGCAATCAGTTCTCAACTAATCGCACTCAACAAATATTACTGAGCATCTATTTGTACCAGGCACTATGAGGCACAGGGAATAGTGTAGTGAAAGACGGACATGGTGGTCCCTGCCTTCAGATGAATTAGTGTAAGGAGGGAGACAAAATGAAAACAATAACATCACATATATGATTAATTAATAGTAATTGTGGCAAGTCCTATATAGGAGAAGTTAAAGAATGTAGACTATTTGTGAGTATGTTTCTTTCTGGACGGCTTCCCCCTGACACCTAGTATACTCCCACCACACTTCCTCTCGAGCAATATAGTCTCTCAGGGACCAATGACATCACCAATATGACACATATGCTCCCGAGGAAATAAAATCTTTAAGGATGGTAAGGTATTCAAGAGCATCTTCATCTTAAGAATCTTAAATAAAAATACTATGCCCATCTCATTCAACGTTGAATTACCTATACAATGAACTGTGATCTCTCCACATTTCTGGGCCCAAGGGTCATATAAAATAAAGTGTAGCCTGCATTTGACTGAAAGAAAAAACAGAATGCTACCCTTGAATTCTACTCTATATAGGTACTCACCCAGAATTTTAAGATGAGAATAAGAATCAAAGTAGCTCTCCTAGTCATAGCTTATCACACCAGTTTACACACAGAGATGGAATTTTAAAGCTAAAAAATATGCATGACGTTAGAGAGGCTGCAACCCAGTATGGCCCTCATTTGACAGAATAGAAAACTCAAGCTCAGGAAGACTACATGACTACATGGCTTGTTCAAAGTTTAATAGCTAGTTAGCAGAAAGCCAAGACTAAACCAAAAGGTCCTCAATACTTAATTCAGGCTGCACCAGTACGATTCTCACTTTTTTTTCCTGTTAGAAAGAAGGAAAATAAAGAATGAAATGGAGATACTGGTAAAAGTTTTCACTTTGAAAGCCTTCTTTTGGAGCATGTTTCATGAACCAAAAGTGTACTTTACGGAGGACTTTTAATACCCGGGTTATCGGTGCTGAGAGAGGGGAATAAGAAACAATTTCTGTATCATGGAAACAGGCCCCAAAAGAGCAAAGAATGAAGAGCTTCATGAGGGAACATTAGAGAGGGAGGAGTAGAAATGAGTTATTGCTCACTTCTGTATTCTCAGTACCTAAAACAGTGCCCAACACATACTACCCATGCAAAAAAACACTGGTTGAATTTAACCGATTTGAATTAAATTACAAACTGTAAAAGGTATATCTTAACACTATTTTGTTTGTGAAAGTGAAGTTCATTAATCTCCATGTAATGATGACAATGAGAGACCAATAACTGTATTATATCAATCTCTTATATTACCTAATTGTTATGTCATAGAAGATTTAGTGTGGAGTCTATAACTGAATCTATATGTAGAAAGAAAGAAGAAAAGCTCTGTTATTGTGAAATTAATGAAATCTTAGATACCTGTGTAGTGCTTAAATTACAAAGCATTTCCATATATACATATATGTATATACATATATAAATACGCATGATATAATTAGACATATATGGTATAATATTATATTTACATATATTACACATCTTATATAGCATATATATATAATATATGGTAGGCATTATTATCCACTCTTTATGGATGATGAAATCAAAGTTCTGAGAAACTGAGTGTTATGTAGCTAACAGGAGACAGAGTCTGAAATTGAACTCAGGTCTCTAAACTCCAAATTCAGGTGAATCTTCTACTTGTTTTCACTGGACATTTAAAAGATGACGGGTTTTTACTTGGAATAATAGCAAGTTTGTGGGTCACAGTCATTGCCTTGCAACCTCCCTCCTAACAAGGAATGGGTAATAAGTCAGACATGATCTCACACAATACCTCGGCATGTGGAGACATATCTCTAGGCTACCATGTTTGGGTCCCTTAGTTTATCTCTTTAAAATATTTTACTATTAAATAGCATATGAACGGAAATTTACTTCTAATTCCTTATAAAGGTTAAAATTCTAACAACACAGATCCACGAAACAATGCTCCAGCAGCGAAATAAAAGGTGTCCTCTATCCATGTCAATGTCAATGTAAAAGAGAAGAAAAAGAATCCTTTTATTCCTTAACCCAGCCAAGATCATGCTCATCAGTTCTTCCAAGTGCTAAGGGTAGAGAAAAGTGCTCACAGATAACTGTCTTGCCCTGCACGCGTTTTCCCAGCTCAGCACTGCACGGTCAGCTATGCCTCACCTCGCTGTCTCCTTCCACTCCATCTCCTGGCCATCCACAGCCAGCAGTTCATCCAGTTCGGTGAAGAGCTGAGGGGGTGCTGGGCTGTCATCCTCCTCGCCCAAGATGAATCGGATGCGTTCCGCAGCGGGAGAGACTGCAGAAGTGAAAATACTGTGGTTAAACATCGGCTGGACAACCCTGAGGAAAGTGTAGCTCCGAGCTCTTCCTCTGTCCCCAGAGCTGTTGGGCTTCCCTTCCACATTTTCAGTGGACATCTTCCTTGCTGAGCCTCCCTTATCCTCAACCTAAAGTTGAAAAGAAATCAAAGCCTTTCTCTATTCCTTCGGTTCTAAGCTGTATCTCAGCTCTCCACTACTCTCCAGAAGGACAGCACTTCAGTTCTGCATGGTGTGTGACAGAGAACCTTTAGCCCTCAGATGAGCTAAGGTCCAGCCACATGACTTTCCCTCCTTCCCCACTTATGATCCACCCAAAATTATTAGACAGAAACCAACTTGAGCCAATCACTTTTTCTACAGCAGTGGGAGGGGGCAACAGAGTACCCCAATCCTGAGTTTCCCCCAAGCCCCCACCTCCCACCCACCTTCCCTCTGTCCAATGCCTAAAGCCCACGCCCTCGGAGGCTCCTCGCTGCCCATAACTGGCTAACCGCAAAGTTGATGAAAGAATATTTAACAAGATGGGGCCTCTTCTTAACATAATGGCAGTACCCAAAAATGTTTAGTCACACTTCAATGCACTTGAAAAACAAGCCCAAGTAAAATATTGTACACCTGAGGGAAAAAAAAACTTTCCAACACACTCAAGCACATAATTGAATGCCCTACTAGCTCCTTTTGACCCCATCTCCTAAAAATCATGTAATGAAAAATTAACTAGAATTTCCCCTAGGTCATGGGTTATTTTCTCTTTCTTTCAAAAAAAGTGGAAAGCATTTGGAAAGTGATGGTCATACAAAACTAAGGCCCGCAAATACTCTTTATAATTGCTGGGTAAAACCAAGAATGGTATATATATATGTGAATGCAGTCCAAGTACACATAAATTTGTAGAAATATATGTACTCAAACAACTTAATAAAATAAGAAAATCTCTACCATCTGAAAACTGCTATAATACAGGACAGAATAAAATCCTATAGATCAAAATATATTTACTACAAATAAACCCATGAAAAATTCTCAACCTAACTAGCAATCAAAACTATTTATTAAAATAAGATACATGTTTTGCCTATTAAAATGGCAAAAAATTAAAAAGAATGATAATCCCAATGCAGACAAGGGTTTAGGACTCATGCACCAGCACCTCTCAGTTTATGTCACTGGTAGGAGCCTAAATGGGAACATCTCTCTAAAGGGAAATTTGAAAAGATTTGGAAATGTTTTAAAAGCGTATCTATCCTGTGAGCCAGCAATTCTACCAGTAGAAAGACATTCATTCCAAATAAATAAGAGTTGTTATCTCAAATATTCAGCTATAGAGGTGACCCCTGAAGCATTGTCTGTAATTGAGAAAAATAGAAAACGCCCAAATGTCCAAAAGGGAGGATTGGTGAAATAATCTATATGACAACTGTTCAATAAAATACCATGTAGTCATAAAACACAATGTCAAGATTACTGTTTTTTGATAATAAATGAAAAAATAAAATTGCAAAATCATATGCACAAAGTGATCCCACTTTGGTAAATAAAAACTACACATATACCCTTAAAATAAAGTCTGGAATTGAAGGAGCCTTCACTTTGCATGGTTCCAGTGTGTGTGAATTTCAATTACCACAATTTAGTTAAATACCACTAGTCCCCAAACAACATAATACAAATTTCAGTTAGCATGGTATATTAACTACGAGTAACTACATAAAGTAAAAACTTCACTACTGCGGGCTGGCCCCGTGGCTTAGCGGTTAAGTGCGCACGCTCCGATGCTGGCGGCCCGGGTTCGGATCCCGGGCGCACACCAACGCACCGCTTCTCCGGCCATGCTGAGGCCGCGTCCCACATACAGCAACTAGAAGGATGTGCAGCTATGACATACAACTATCTACTGGGGCTTTGGGGGGAAAAATAAATAAATAAAATCTTTAAAAAAAAAAAAAAACTTCACTGCTGGATCTTCAGTCCATAAATTACCACGTACATAACTTATGTGCATCATGATCAACGACCAATCATATTGCTTCTTTCGATGTCTGTCAGTGATTGGTCACTGCACATTTGTTATCCGGTTCATGCACAGACAGTACAGCGTGTAGTAGTGTTGCCTTCTTGTCTCCCGATGATAAATTCATACAACATGGATAATCAAAAGAGAGAATTGACCAAGAAAGATTAAAGTAGAGCACAGAAAGAAAAAGTGATAATGCTGGAAGTGAAATCTGTGCCAGATGTAAATAGAGTTATAGAAGACATAGCTGACCATGGGCGTTAGACAACGCTGCCATTCGCCACTTGAGAGACTCTAGATATGCAGTCGGAGGAACTTAGTGAAGGCAAATTTACCAACATAAATAAGGAAAGTGGTTGTACCAAGGTGATAAAGATGTCCCAGAGGAAGTGACACTGGCAAAAAAATATGCACATTAAAGGAACTCTCAGAGACATTTCTTGACATGGAAAGAACAAAGGATAAAATGTTGGAAGCTGATCCAAACTTAGAGAGGAGTATGACAATTCATCTGGGCATAGAAAAGATGCTTGCTCCATTTCACACGTTGTACAATAGGAAGAAGGCAAGTACTATTCAAACTACTACTGATAAGATTTTACAAAGAAATAAAACACTTTAATCTCATTGTCGCTAACATTTTAAATTAGCATGTACTAAATAAGTATTAGTTTTACTATTTTTTTTTTCATTTCCCTATACCTTTGTAGCCAACAGCAAGAGAGATTTTAATGATTTGGCAAAAATTTTAAAGGTCAAAGAACAATAGTAACTTTACCCATTGATTATTAGGATTGCTTTGCAAAATTTCAGCCTGCACGGTCATTTTTATGGTCCTGCACTACCGTGCAAAGCAAGGACTGCCTGTACATACATCTTTTAAATGTTACACAGTTTATTTCTAGGGCTTCTATTTTCTTCATTTCACTTTTCTAGAAATTCTAAAGTGTGCACAATTCATTCATGTATTCATTCAGCAATATTTATCGAGTACTGTCTATGCTCTAAATAAGCTTTGTTTCAGGCTCTGAAGATAAAGCAAAGAACTTGACAAGATCCCTGTTCTTATTGAGTTTATATGCTAAGAGGGGAAACAAACATTCACTAATGAATTAGTTAAGTGAATAATTAACTAATTAGTTGAGTGAATAAATAAATTAGTACACAAACCAACAAACAAGAAAAATAGCTGAGAACTGTTCCGTGTTTGTGGAACATTAAAATAAGATAATCAAATACATATTAATATAGAATACAATATGTTTTACTTCTGTAATTAGAAAAAATGACTGAAATGTCTTAATATCCCTGAGAGAAAAAAATCTAAAGTTCCAGGACTTTTATGTAAAAACATTTGCAATGCCTTTCCAATCAAGAAATGGGAAGTGCAACTATTTTAGAGGAATGAAGGGGCATGAAAGAATTGATGAGAGAGTAAGAAATGATGGGCAGAATTTGGAATCTGGATAATACCTTTGGGGAGCAGAGTGTTCACACTACTAAAAACGTAGTTATTCATCATAGTGGTTCTGAAACTGACAATCACAAATTCAACTGACTTTTCATCAACATTTAACATCAAAGATCCCTGAGGTAGAACTAGCTTTTAGAAGGGGCAAGTCTACATTTAGAGAATCAATTTTTTGTCCATTTCTAAAAAATGTGACGTGGGTTTGTCCCCACCTCTAACGGAGAAGAATAAATGTTTCTCCTGCTTAAAGAACAGAATCTCCTGTATAGACACAGCGCACATCTGCTCAGCTCCAATCCGCGGAGCATTACTCTATGGTCCAGCGTTCTCAAGTTAGGAAAACACGACTCATTGCTTATCGGACAGCATCTCAGCCATGAGTTCTGCAAAACGGAATGGAAGTAGGATGTCACATCCCCCAGGTCTTCCTCTCTAGACACCAAGTCTAAGCACCCTTCATAAGCTGTCATATTTATTAAATACAACCCCTGAGCAACCAATATAACAATCCCTTTGGGATAAAATTCCAAAATCGTGTCATAAACCAGTTCACTACACTAGTAAGTTTCTTTCCTCAGTTGCTTCCCTAGGAATCAGAAGTAAGAGGCCACAGGAATTGTATTGTAAAGACTGACCTGTGGGAGGGGCATCCTCTGTGGCCAGCAAATACCCTTCCCAATTTCTAACATCATTCTTAACACAAAGATACGCAGAGTGAGAGTCCCCCTAATGAACTAAGTTAGGAATTCATTTTTTTCCCATAACTTTTTTTCTTTTTTTTTTTTTTTTTTTTTTTGTGAGGGAGATCAGCCCTGAGCTAACATCCGTGCTAACCCTCCTCTTTTTGCTGAGGAAGACCGGCTCTGAGCTAACATCTATTGCCAGTCCTCCTCCTTTTTTTCCCCCCAAAGCCCCAGTAGATAGTTGTATGTCATAGTTGCACATCCTTCTAGTTGCTGTAGGTGGGACGCCACCTCAGCATGGTCGGAGAAGCAGTGCGTCGGTGTGCGCCTGGGATCTGAACCCGGGCCGCCAGTAGTGGAGCGCGCGCACTTAACCACTAAGCCACGGGGCCAGCCCTCCCATACTTTTGATCAGATAGGGGAATGAGCTAAATATAAGATGCAGCATTGCACTGAGATTAAGAATATAGATTCTGGAGCCAAACTGCCTGGGTTTGAATCCAAACTCTGCTACATATATGCTATGTGACCTGAGACAAGTTAATTAACCTCTCTGTGTCTCAAGTTCCCCACCTGAAAAATGGGATGATGATGATGATCATTACAGTAGCTAAAATGCAAGGTTTAAATTAGGTTAAAAATTGCCAGTCCTTTCTAGGAAAACCTGCTGAGCTTCTAAGAAAGAGAGCTCTCACAGATATTGGCCTTGAGAACCTCTATAGGTTGAAAATATATAAGGAAGGAAAGAAAAAAGCCAAAAGTTCTGCATGTCTTACTTCAGTGAATTAAGTAGCTTCAGTAATGAGAACACAAAGGTGGACCTACATTCCACAAAACAGCCAATAAAAGAACAAGGGGAAATAATGAAACCCTTTTAGCCTCACTTTAATACCTTGGGGGAGAAAACATCAGAAAATCAACTTGCATTACAGATGAATAGATGAATGATTCTAAGTAATAACTAACCCAGTTTCATCATAAAAGTGAACCTGGAGAAAAATGAGAGAGGGTGACAGGGAGAAAGGAAAGGAGGGAGAGAGAGAAACTGTCAAATTAATCCAATCACCTTTGTCAGAACAAAAGGCCTGTAGATCAAAGTAAAGTTAATGCTTCTAATCTGCCTTGATTTTTTCTTTTTTTATTCTGTCTTCTGGTTAAAATGCATTTGGGGTTTTTTCAAGCAGCTGTAGAATTTCCTGGAGGGTCCTACATCAATGTGGTTGTCTCTGACCAATGCCCACCTGCAGGACGACAATGGGATGGTCTGCAGGGGTTGGGGAGACCCAGTGCTCCTGAATCCCCAGGGTCGACAAAAAGGAAGGCAAACTCGTGGCAGGAATGCTGTGTATACCGACTCCCACCACCAGCACATCACTTACACATCGTCACCTTCATTCCTGCGGAGCCTAAACTTGGCCTCAGAGTTCATCTGGGCAGCCACTATCCATCAGTCAGAGATGGTGCAGGAGATGAAACCTCTCCACCGTGCCTGGCTAGATGACAGTCCACTCTCAGTTTGCCTCTCTTGTCACTCTGGCCCCAATCTGTGTGTCCAACCTTGTCTCCCACAGCAAACCAGAATTGTCTTGTGACTGACAGAAGAATATACCTGCTCATTTTCAGATCTTTTTCATTTTTCTTGTCTAGAACACTCTTTTCTCTCCTCTCTATCTAACTCTGCCTCAGTTTCCAAGGCCCAGTTGAAAATTCTATCTTTTCCAATATCCTTACTAACCATTCACAGAAACTTGGATCTCTCCTTTATTCAAACTATAACAACACTTTGCGTCTGAATTACTCGTTCAGGCACCAACAAATATACAGCCTGATCATGATTACCTAACTTTTGTAGATGTGACTTCTCTCTCCAACTAGATTGCCAAGCTCCTGGAAAACAGGATCTGTGTCTTCCATACCTTTCCCAAAGACTAACACAGTACCATGCTCCTAACAGTCACTTTGAATATTAACAAATTAGATATGGCTGAATAACCCTTGGAAATTTTCAAGTACACAAAAACAACAATTTGCAAAGAACCCTTAAGAACTCTGAAGATGGAAAATATCTAAGTTCGGAAAACTGTCCTTATTCCATCCTTCCCCTTAATCCATCTTTGCATTAGCCACACGGTGACCAAAAGACAGTTGCCACTCCCTATTGAGTAAGCCACAAGGAAAAGAAGGAACCCTTCAGGTAAGCTGTTTTCCTCTGCTAGATGCAATCTCCTCCTTCCCAGAGGGACCACAGCATTTAATCAACGCTTCTATCAAGACATCCACTATCCACCGCGTCGTGTGTCATTCATTGCTGTACTTGGTCTTTGCACCTTTACTAAGCCAACCATCTGGTTCTTCCCTTACCTAAACCACTCTTGGCGCCTACCTTGTGCACGGTGAAGTTACACAAAAAAGAATGGATGAAAGAATGAGTAAGCGAGTGAGTGAAAGAACGAATAATATATATTCTGCCCCAGTTTCTCACAAGAAATCTTTCTCTGCTTCTTTCCTCTGCCTCTTTTTAAGTGCAACTAGGAAAATGACATGGCGTGACAAAATGGAAACCCTGAGGCTTAGCAATAATTGACGCACAGTTCTACACTCTCATTTGGCAACTTAATTAATATTTATTAGTTTTTAGTGTATGCAATACACTACAGTATTTGTTGAAAGGACCCAAAATATTTTTAAGATAAGGTCCCTGTCCTCAAGGAACTTATGGATGGGAAGATAACACATAATAACAGGGAAAATGCTATCAATAGAAATGTAATACACAATCACTAACATTTTTTTGTGTGTGTGAGGAAGATCAGCCCTCAGCTACCATCCATGCCAATCCTCCTCGCTTTGTTTTTCCCTTTTGCTTCCCAAAGCCCCAGTAGATAGTTGTATGTCATAGCTGCACATCCTTCTAGTTGCTGTATGTGGGACACAGCCTCAGCATGGCCTGACAAGTGCTGCATCGGTAAGTGCCCGGATCGGCACCAGGCGCCAGTAGCGGAGCGCGCACACTTAACCGCTCAGCCACGGGGCCAGCCCCAATTACTAACATTTTTGAATGCTTACACTGTAGCAGGCATTGTGTTAAGTGCTTTCCATTTATTACATCATTTATTTTACACAAGCCTATGAAAAATCTACTATTACTGATAGGAAAATTGAGTATTAAGAGGCTAGGAGACTTCCCTAAGATCACATAACTAACAACTGATAGGACCTCAAACGCACTTGCGTTATCTCCAAGCCCATTTCTAAGCCACCACACTCTAATGGATGATCTCATTTAAAAAAGCAAAAAAACCAAACAGGGTCAAATTGCCATATGAACAATACAGACAGCAAATGTACTGGATTTCAGAAGAGGCAGAAATCATAATGGCATATGAAATAGTCCCAAAGTAAATTAATTGAACATTTAGTTCATTATCCACCAAAAGGCAATTTGTGAATGTGCTCTTTTATTTTTGGTCTGGGAAGTATCCCACTGTGGCCACCCTGTAGGCTACCAAAAAAAATTTTTTTGATAGAAATAATGATCATAATGAACATTCATACTGAACATGACAAGTTTACATACAAATTCCCTTCTGTGGGTTAAATGAGGACTTCTGGATTTTGTATTTTCTCCTCGGCAAAGTCCACCATCTGGTAAAGTCTTAGCTATCAAATCAAAGTATAAAAAGAAATAACTATTTATTTCTTTAAGTTATTAATGTGCTATCACGAACTGGTTTACATAGTTACCATTTTAAGTATTCGTTTCTTTCCTTCATTCTTAGATAAAAGTTTGTAGGTCAATACCACGGTTGTTAAAACTTCCACAATTTATCTAACTATTAGACCACTGTAGTACTCTAAAAATACACTTAAATGTATATATTAAATCTCCAAACTTTATTTTCACATTCATAACTATAAGAAATGAGAAATAACTCTCATTTACTTTACTCTCATAACTTTACTCTCATAACTCTCATAACTTTACCAACGAATAAAATTTCATATACATATAAATCTTTAAAACATACGCACACATTGTAGTGGCTCTCTGTTCCTCTTACCCACTCAGCACTCCTAATCTCTTTTTCCAATAACAGCATCCCATTTTCCTTTGGAGAACCATCTTTATACTTACAAGTTCACTGAGGCTGATGCCACCTCCTGTGACCCAAGTCTGGACAATGAGAATATCACAACTCTTGGCCACAGCAATTAATTTTTGAGTGGACACTTTACCTAATCCATGCCAATCAAAGTAAATAAGTGTCAGCCTTTTGTTGGAATTTCCAGGAAATAAATTTTCACTTTATGCTAAGGTATTAAGATGGTAATAAAAGCTTTGCGTGCAGATGGCCATCTTGCAATCCTAAGGCGAGAGCCTGCCTTAGAATAAAGTAAACATGGAAGAACTCAGAACCAAGGCAGAGACAGGTTCCTGATGCCATCATTTAAGCACCTAGATCCAGCCATGCCTGAAGTCAGCTAGTTTTCAATCATGTGATGATTCTGTTTTAGCTTAAAGTAATCTGAGACAATTTTTTTGTCACTCACAACCAAAAGAGTCCTCATATACACGTCTATGATTCCATATTAATGGATTGGAGTAGAGCTAACTTGTATTAGCCATCCATATATTAGCATCTTCAAATTAGTTGCACTGAAGAATTGTTTTTTAGAATTCAAGCTTTCTCGGAATGATCTATACAAGTCATCTAGACTTTCTCCATGCCTTAACCTACCTCTACCTCGACAAATCCAGAAAATGACTATTGATTTAAATGCTGGCAGGCTTTAGACAGGTAAATTAGATGGTTACTTTTTCTGTTTCAAATTAGCTAAGAAACTGAAACAGCCAAATAGCATTCATTAAGATGGATAATTTTAAAAATTCTTAGGTATCCATGTATTAATAAGCTCCCACACATGAAAAGCTGTCAATTATCACAATTATCCTTAATATGCCATGACATTATTATTCAGCTATAAAGAGTCAACAGCACCAAGAGCCTGCATTTCAGAATACTACCAAACTATCTTGCTGAGGAGCACAGTAAGTTCAATTTCAGCTAGCAAGAGGTGATAAAAACAGGAGTTGGTTGAGACATTTTGGGGAAATAACTATATCTTAGCCTTTCATCTTCAAAATGTTGAAATAAACAATTTACCTATGGTTTACATTACAAAAATGTTATCAGGACTCAGGTCATATCTATAAGATACTCAGAATTCTTTAGAACAAAAAGGTGGTAGCCCTTACATTCCCCTTATTCTGTCCTCCTCCTTCATAATTTCTGCCGACACAGTGGGATGGAAAAATTAAAACTAGGCTCTCCGTCAGTGGTGTTAACATGTATTTTTCAAATGTTGCTAAGCCATTCACAAAGAAGTAGTCCCAGTGATGGTCTAGCAGTCAAATAAAATTTGTCTATGAAATTCCAGGGTACGCCGTATTGAAAAAACATTGGCTCAAAGCCTTTCTGGTCTGTTGATTCTTTTATTAATTATTCAAATTATATTAATTATATTATTTATATTATTTCAATAGAGAGACATAAAATTCAAATCAGTCATTTTGGGTTTTAGCAGACTCAATGATGACCTAAACTAAGTAACTGTTATGGACTGAAGTACGTCCCCCCAAAATGTATATGTTGAAACTCTAACCCCCAAGGTGACGGTATTTGGAGATGGGGCCTTTGGGAAGTAATTAGGTTTAGAAGAGGTCATGAGGGTGGGCCCTCCTGATGGGATTAATGCCCTTATGAGAAGAGACACCAGAGAGTTTGCTTCCTCTTTCTCTCCACCATGAGAGGCCATAGTGAGAAGGCCGCCATCTGCAAGCCAGGAAGTGGGCCCTTACCAGGGAATCAAATCACCTGGCACCTTGATCTTGAACTTCTCAGCCTCCAGAACTGTGAGAAATAAATTCCCGTTGTTTAAGCCACCCAGTCTATGATATTTTGTCACGGCAGCCCGAGCTGACTAAAACAGTAACTAAACTAATGGTGAAACTAAACTTTTTGACTTCTTTCCTGGACTTGACTTTCCATGATATCACTTTCCCTACTTCATTTAATCCAGGTTTGCATGGTATTCACAAGACTTTGGGGGGGAAATGGGCTCACAGAAACAGTAATAGCTCAATTTCACTGACTCTTGCCCCAACTATATATCACAAGATTGCATCCCCACTGATAAATCTTACCTCCCAAGTATTTGTTGGATCCCCAAGGAATGTTTCACACATACTCATCCTTTTGGCTCTAGCCCCATTGTTGATGCCCTCTGTCTGTAAAACTACCTGGAAAGGGTACCACACTATAGACACTGTCACCAGTGTCTGGCAATGTCAGACACCTTGTCAGGCAATACCTGCCTGGCAATGTCAATACCTTGCCAAGGATGTCAGCTCCCAAAGTTCCCAAGAAGGCAATACCCGAGATGCCAAAACAACACAGTGGTGAAAAAAAAAATAAAGCAGGTGACCAAGTAGTCTGGAAGGAATACCATGACAGATAACATGGATTTGATGAGTCAATACAGAGTTTAGTGTGTTGGTCTGCCCCTTCCTGAGCCCCAAATCATGTCTTGTGACACCTACCACATGCCAAGGAATTTCCAGAAGAAAAGTAAGGAATTCCTATGACCGTGTCCAGTTACTCACATTTAACCATGAAGGTGTATCTGCCTTGTTAAAGTTACAAGGTACCTAACGTCTTACGTATCTGGATAAGCATTAACTTCTGATTCTTGTTTTTAACTTCCTTCTAGTCTGTTGTTCAGATCCAATTACTTTACCCAAAGATCCAGCTATACGCAGATCCTTTCTTTAGTGAATCAATAAATTCTTCTCTGTTTGTTCATTTATTCCAGTTATAACTGGGTTTCTTGCGCTTGCAACCAAAGGCTTATTGATTTCTATACCGTGTATAGAAAAAAAACACCAGAAGGATATATACGTTAAAACTTATTATCCCTAAATGGTGGAATTATTAATGATTCTTGTTTTCCTCATTTTGTTTATGTGTAATTTCCAAATTTTCTGAAATTAACGTTAATGTCATCAATATAAGGAAAACAAACCAATTAAGGTATTTTTAATTGCTAACATGAGGACAGTCATGTCAAATTAGTGCCAGATACTTTCCTACAGTACTTGAAACTGCAGAATCTCAATTATCTTTCTCAACAAAAGTCCAAAACAAACATAACCCTCTAGCACTTGCCTTTACTGCTGTCTAGGGATTCAAACAGCCAGTTCTGAACCAGGTAACAGGACTGGCCGTGGTTCTGAAAGCCAGAGGACTGAATGGCCACACCTGTCTAAAATAACCCCATGGACACAACAATGGGATGGGAGTGAGGGGCTTCACGCAAGCGGCACAGAAAGGTAAGATGCCTTCTGTAAATATGAACTCACTCATTAATTAAGAGGGTAAAGAACACGGCCACCCAGCAACCTCTTCCTAAAAGACCTAAAAGTTCCTGGTGCATGTCGTAACTCCCATTTGCATTCTCCTTTAATTTCTCACTCCCTCTTCAATTCTCTTTGCCCTGCCAGAGCTGTCCACGATAAGGTTTATATGATGAATCACTCTGCTTAAGAGGGAACACATCAGCATTTTCTCCAAGTTCAATTCAGAACAATTATCAGCACAATTTATACCCTGAGGTTTCTAAAGTCAGACTCAATTCTCATCAACATTAGGAAATCTTCAAGATTCCCAAAATAAACTCTAAGACTTGCTCAAACGCAACTATTTTCTATACAAAGTAGCTAAATCTATTGCTCCAATATTAGTGTCACAACCACCATGCTAATGCTGCCATTAGATGCCTCCACATACAAAGGAAGACATCCTCCTTCCTGTAGACTCACTTTCAAAACGCATTAGAATATAAAGGCACCAAGCCCTAAAGAATCTTCAGGACATCTCACTTCATCGCCACATTGCCCAAAAATTCTGCCCGTCTTTCCTGGATAGCAATATTCAGAAATGTGACTCAAAATATAATCCCATTAAAAAGGGAGAGTGGGGACTGGCAGTACCAGGGAAACATTACATAGGTGCTGTTTCTTTCTTTAAAAGGGTCACATTCCTTAGAGATATATCACTGCTCTAAAGATTCTGATAGAACTCTGAACGTAAGACAGAAATGTCAACAAGATTCTACAGTAAGTTTTTCTTCTTTTCTGTCATACAATTCTGCTCTGAGTTGAGGGTTCAAAATTAGTGGCAGTGATCCCCAACATCTCTGAAGCTTAATTACATTCTCAGCAAAGAAAAAAACATATATAACAGGTCTTCCAACACTACCTACTTGATGTTAATAGTTTCACTGTTCTCAGACAGCATGATGCTTCATTAGCCTTGTTTTTATTTATCCAAAAGACTCTGCATTAGGGAAGCCAACCAGCAACACATGTCCATTGGCCAGCAAAGACCTCAAAAGCAGGCCGGAATCTAAAAGGCAACTTGTAAAACCTGCTTGAGAAGTAGCATTTGAATGACAAGAGTCTAATTACAAGTAAAGTTTTGATGCTGTTTCATTAAGTACCTTCCCAAATTATCAACAGAGATTTGCTAAATCTACTTTCAATAAACAATAAAATGGGATCACCTAAGTTTTTAGCACCATATTTTAGAGTAGAGGAGCATAATTTGTGATAGAAATAAACTTCCTTCTAAATTATCCATATAGCTAAACCACACAAAGCTGATGGAAAATATAGATCAGAGTGTGTATGTGGGCTGGTTAGGGATTTTGATTTTCAAAGTGTGCTATGAACAATCCATGTATTTGACAGAGTAATATCAACAAAAGTAAAGCAGTCACCCTTTTCAACACAATATATTATAGTTTTCACTATATTCTTTCTATCCAAGATTTCTTAATCCCTTATATGAAAAGCCTGTGTATAACACTTCAAGTCTTCTGGAGATGACCTCAGCTCATCAGTGGGGAGATAAATGAGCACCACTTCAAAAGAGATTCATTATTAACAGCTTCCTGTTCAAAAAGAACAGGCAAAGAAAGTATTTCGCCACTTCTAAGGCTTATGGTGATGTGTAAGGCACAGCAATTCCTTAATTGGGTGCAGAACCAATTAATTAAATATCAATCAAAAACTTAGAGTTCCTGGGGCTGGCCCCGTGGCGCAAGCAGTTAAGTGCTCGTGCTCCGCTGCGGCGGCCCGGGGGTTCGCAGGTTCGGATCCCGGGCGCGCACTGACGCACCGCTTGGCAAGCCATGCTGTGGTGGTGTCCCATATAAAGTGGAGGAAGATGGTCACAGATATTAGCCCAGGGCCAGTCTTCCTCAGCAAAAAAAAAAAAAAAAAAAGAGGAGGATTGGCAGATGTTAGCACAGGGCTGATCTTCCTCACAAAAAAAAAAAAACTTAAGAGTTCCTTTACCTTCTCAGACTACTTTTTCTTTAGATCCATCATGAGTCAGTTTAAGCTGGTTTAGAAATACATTTGTCAATTTATCACACTTTTAAAGACCTATATAAGCTCAAATCTCTTTCCTAGAACTATGTTCATAAAATGCTTTAGCAACCTTATAAAGCAGAGATTAGGCATCCACCTGAAAATTGTCCAAATTCCTCTGCCAACTTCCTTATGTGGGAGGAGCAGGAAAGAGCCACTAGCAAAGTAGGATATCTGGGATTCAGTTGTAGAGGGATAACAAGAATGAGACAGGAAACCTGTACTATGGCAATGGAAGGTGCTCTGGGGCTGAAAAACAAGATAAGCCAAAATCCGTAAGAGGAAACCAAGGTACAAATGCCAAAACCAGCAAATAAAAACAGCAAATCTAAAGGGACCAGAAGGAAGAATCAAGGACAAGTTACCAATTTAACAGTGAGAAGGTAAGGCAAATTCAGATAAAAGCAACCCAATGTCAATATGTAGGTGAGTTAATAACACCTAAAGGTCAAGGCGAATATTAAATATAAATACTCAAGTTGTCTAATAATGTGAAAATGAACTAAAGAAGTACTGTTGTTTGGGGGTATGATGGAGGGGTTGTTCTCATAAATTTTAGGGAGGACTCACAGAAGATACTGAAGGTCCTCCAAACCTTGCTGATACGTTGGCAAAATTCCCCAAAGTGATCAGTGAAGTGTTTATAGCAGCTGGTTCTCACAACTTCAGGCAAAATGAATCTTTCCAGTTTAGGGAGCAGCCATGGTTCAGATTGGATTCTGCACATGCACTCTTGTCTAGTAATAGCACACGGAGTTTACTTCTCAGGACACACCACCCTGAGTAAACAGTAACATGGATGGACCGATGGAACTGGAATTATAAGACCTAGATCCCGTGCTCAGCTCTGACTACAATTTAGCAAATCCCCCTTTACTCTCTGACTCAGCTTCCCCATCTGGTTGACATAGAATAACAACAGGAAGAGTGAAGAGGTTACACGGCACATCCATGGATGATGGAATTGAATTTCACTCTTCTGGCTTACAAAAATCTATTCAGAAATACAAGATGATGCTATTATGTTAAATGATCTACCAATGCACTATTCATTCTGTCACTTTTGATCTCATCTTTCCTTTGAGAAGCAATACCAACAAATTTTCAAATGCAAAGACTGAAAAAACTGAACTTGGCATTCTGGGAGGGAAAACTAATCCTTAGCAATATTCTCACCCTTGTTTACACTGTTATTTAGTTAAAGATGTGCTGTGAGCACTAACTAGGAGTATTTAGACACCAGCTACATAAAGGAGTTGCACAATGAACAAAGATATTTACTCTTCCTTTTCCAATGAATTTATCATCAATTGTGGCAACAAAAATAAACCTCAGTGAAAGTGACCTAAAGAGGTAAAGACACATAATCAACTCCAGAGACCTAAGTAAGCATAAAGTAATAAGATGATTAAGAAGCTGAGACTTCACTGGAAGAAGAATAAAGCATGTGAATAAGGATGAGGATTTCCAAAGACAGAAAGGGAAAGGAATGCATGATGGTTCACAGACAAAAAGAACACGCAGTTGAAGGAACGAAGCTACGCACAAGGGTGACTTACTAATAAAATGAATGTGGAAATTTTGTGCAGAGTGTGAGTTTTCATTCACAGGTCCTACTGACAAGTACCTACTTTTTCTCTTCAAATAGTGTCTGTCTTCAAAACAAATACACAATCAGCAACTCAAGAGATACTCAACAAATATTAAACAACATTGGTTACCTCTGAGCTGCACCCAAAATACACACACGTTAAGATTCTTATACCCTACAATATGCCCACCCAGTCTCTACTCTTGCCTAATAGAGATTTTAGGAAGTGTGATTCTCTACTACAGTAAAACAAAACTCACATTAAAATAAAACGTGTAAATTAGTTCTTAACTATGTTCCTAAAAAAAGTCTTAATTTTTCAAAACAAGAGCCCAAATATTTTTATAGAATCCATTGTTGGTTTACATAAAAATAAATTATAGTTGTTAAATAACTGAACTTGTGCCTTATATACTCAAAGAAAAACTGCCCAATGCCTAGTTCTTATGTTATATTCATCTAATTCTACTTTAAAACACATCCAAAAATGCTATCTAATAGTTACTTGTGATGTCAACTAAATGAATCCCTTAAATAGAATCCTGAAAGTCAGTTTCTAATCATTTTTTCCTGGCCACTAATATAAAATATGCCTAAATATTAAAATTTTATTATTTGGACATTAAATCAACTGATACTCAAGTTTCTCCTAGAGAGTGATTCATCTGAGTCACATAGATGGTTATGTCCAAGAATTCACTTCAGAAACACCAGCTGCAATTAAAATTTTTCTGAAATGTTTGTATGGTACGTCCTGCCATGAATGACAACTGGTTAATTTGCCTATGAAAGTAGTATGTTCTCAGCTGAGTTCAAAAAACGTATTCTTTCACACGCTGAAATCAAGCTCACTTCAGAAATGCGTTTCTCTTCTATTCTGAATCTATTACTATTTAAAATGATTCAAGACTTTGAGAACAATAACTTGGCTTACAATCTTGTTTGGGATATAATCACATATAAGTAAACTAGGCTACCCACCCACTGCAGTCGTGTCTTCCAAAATTTATACTTGTATTTTCCACTATCACAGGGTTTCATTCTTCTTCTGTCAGTTTATCACCACTTGGAAGCCTCTTGAAAAGACAGTTACTAATATGCAGTTTATTGAAGAGAGTCTTCAGCTTGCTTTCTTTTTTTATTTTTAACGATTTTTTTTTGAGGGAGATTGGCCCTGTACCAACATCTATTGCCAATCTTCTTCTTTTTTTTTTTTCCTCCCCAAAGCCCCAGTACATAGTTGTGTATCATAGTTGTAGAGTTGTAGCTCTTCTACGGAGGATGCTGCCTCAGCATGGCTTGACGAGCAGCGAGTAGGTCCACACCCAGAATCCGAACCGGCGAACCCTGGGCCGCCGAAGCAGAAGGTGCAAACTTAACCACTACACCACCGGGCTGGCAGCCAGCTTGCTTTCTACTTTTTCCAGTCGAACAGTTTAAACTGTAATATTTGCATCAGTTAGGGCACTTGATTGGAAGTGTGACTTAATAAGAACATCCATCAGTAAATAGCACTTACTAGGAACAAATATTACCTAAGAATACTCCTATAATCTAAATATTATCTCTGTGTTCATAAATGAAACATATTCAAGGTGGTTCCATATGTTACCCAGGTCACAAATCTAGGAATGGGGAGATCTAGACTTAGAATGCAGTTATGTAGATTTGTCTGACCATAAAGTCCATACTCTTTCCTTTTATTACAGTGTGCTTCCCCCTTCATTTCTATTACTACTGTACTTCTGAACACAGGGCACCCTTCAAGAACCTACGCTCCATGTCTGAAAACCATATCTGGCCATTGACTTGAACTATTTGAAAGTGAGGCATGTTAAAATCTTGATAATAACAATGTTTATTTTTCTCTTTAAAGTAACCAAGCACTATATATTACCAAATGCCTTCAAATGAGTGCTAAACTTTTCCTACACTAAGTTTGAGATTGAGCCACTATTCCTTTACTTTCAACAAGCCATCCATTCTATTTCTTTTAATTTATTTTCCTCTGATTACAAATGGCTTTAAGAGCTGTCTAAATTCATTCCAGAGTTCAAACAACTTAGCCTATAAACTTGTCAGTTTTAACTTTGGGGGTTAAGATCTGTTTAAGAGTCAAATGAAACGCATGCAAACACATACAGGCAGAGTTTTGTATAAAATGGATGTGATTGCTTTGGAAAATGATTTTTTTCAAACTCGTCAGACAACTTTCATAAAACATAAAAAAGGCATTTATTTCAGGGAATAAACTAACCTCCTAGGGTTGGTTGCATGTACCTAAGCTTCAGTGATGTGTGTACACTGGAAAATAAGAATAAAATCAACTAACATTGCATACACACACTCTCACAAAATCTTAGAAGTTAAAAGAAAGTATCCCAGGGGCCAGCCCCGTGTCGCAGCAGTTAAGTGCGCCTACTCTGCTGCGGCGGCCCGGGATTCACAGGTTCGGATCCCAGGCGCGCACAGACGCACCGCTTGTTAAGCCGTGCTGTGGCAGCGTTCCATATAAAGTAGGGGAAGACTGGCACGGATGTTAGCCCAGGGCCAATCTTCCTCAAGGAAAAAAAAAGGCGGGGGGAGGATTGGCATTGGATGTTAGCTCAGGGCTAGTCCTCCTCGCAAAAAAAAAAAAAAGTATCCCATAAAAATTAGCCAAAGAGCCTTACATTTTTAAGGCTATCTAACTGTCAAGGATCAATAAATGATTACAATAATTCAGTACATTAGCTGAAAAAGTGCCTTTCTATTTTACAGCCCTGTCTAGAGAGTTTTAAAAACACGTGATCTGCATTTTAAAATGGCCTATACCACCATAGTGACTGGTGACCACTTTGCTTATAGACCCATTTCCCTAATCTCCACCATGGAGAAATATGTCAAACAGATGTTTAAAAGGCACATCTCTTAGCAACATATTCAGTTCCCTTTGAAAACTTTGCAAATCTACATTACAAATGCTTGAAATCAGAGTTATTCGCCAAGGTCCAGAAATGTTCAGAGAGAGGATTTTCTTCTCTACTTCAAGTGTAGCAACTCTGTTTCAAAAGTCAGGCTGCGGGCGAATAAATTGAAGCCCAGTGGATGACATTCTGTCAAAACAATCTGCAAACGTTTATTTTGCTGCCACAGTTCAGTTGAAACCAGTTCCTACTGAGATACTGACACTGCTATAATGTTGATTCATGCTTTTGTGGCTTCAAAAATTAATAACCGTAACTTTTGTTTTTTAAATGGTTTGGCATTGCCAGCAGTAAGCTACCTCCAACTGGCTCTAAAGAAAGCAGTTTATGATTTAACTTGTTCTCAAAAGCAGGAAGCCATCTCTCTGAGGCTTTGGGTCCTAACTGGTTTCTCATGCAACAAAGTGAAGCTAAAGATCATCCCACTGTCCCTTATGCCCAAGAAGTGACAAGAGGAAACTTCAGAGTCTCTCAGCGATGAAGTAAAGAACTAAGACTTTTTTAAAGGGCTTTGTCATCACGTGTACTTTAAATTGAAAATGTCTACGCAATAGTCATTAAATCTTCCATTTACAAACAAATCCTTTTGTCTAATGTGTGCGTTCTTCAAAACTTTAATGAGGAGGGATAACTGAGGCACCCATCCAGTCTCAAAATATCTCCATAAATCTCCATGATTTATTCTTAAAGACTCTTATGGACTTTGCATTTAAAATTAACAGTTCTGTGTTTATTTTATTACAAGAATATTTCTTTCCAAATATCCAAGTAAAAGTGATGATTCAGGTAATTATTATACGGTTCCTCCGCACTTCACACCACTCAACCCCAAGGGCACCCGGAGTCCAGTCTGAGAAGGAAGTCTTCTCTGCTTCTATTGAAGACCTCAGTCACCACACGCGCCACGGCTTGGCAATGGCTCCACATGCATCCAGGTGAGTACGACCAACTCTCATCCACTTCTTTTCATTTCTTGTCATAACCAAACTATGATAAAGTTATGAAATGACTATTTAATATCTCTTGTCTATTTTTTGTTTTCCTAGGAAACCCAACCCACACCCAAGTCCTTATACTGTTCAAAACACTTACTTGCCTTCTCAACCTTGGTGAGGTGTCAACTATTAAGAGAATGATTTTGGACAGTTCAGCTCTGCCTGAATCTATGGTATTTGCATGAGTCTTAAGTTTGATGCTATTGGACACAGAATAGAGAGAAAAACAAAGAATTCCATGGGAAAGGGAGGAACCTAGAAAGCCAGCCAAATTTCCAGTCTCTCAAGATTCAGATAGTCATTGTTTGGCTTGATAATTTTATAAATTCCAAGAAAATCAAACATACTATTATTTATTATGTTTCACTTATCCAATCTCCCTTAAATAGCATGGGGAACTAAGGGCTGACCGTGAATACGCAAAGTGCCTGGAGTCTGTGATCCTATCAGGCTATTGATTCATCCACAAATTCGTTATGAGCATCTATTACGTGCCAGAAACTGTGCACACGCTATAGTGCTCTATAGTGCTTCCCGAAGGGGAAGAACCCACATGTAAACAGATCACTATAGTAATTGTGCTTTTGACTTATTCATTCATCCGTTAAACACTTATTAAACACCTACTGTGTATTGAGCCCCCACCAGGGCACTATACTAGGAGCTATAACAGAATAATGTTGCTGTTTTTTCCTTAAAGATCTTTGGAAGCCTACAGTTCAGTGTGGCTGGAGCACAGAGCATGAAAATCTGGTAAGAGACAGGAGACTATAAAAATAGATATCAGATAAATCGTGAATGGCCCTATATACTTTGATAAGGTGTTTAGACTTTATGTTATAGTACCAATAGGGAAGTATTGAGGGCCTCAAACAGGGAGTGGCAAAACCAGGTGTGTATTTTAGAAAGCTATTTATGGCACTGGCCGAGTTGGTGAGGTGGAGGAGGGAGGGCGTTCAGCAGTTCTTACCACAATGAATACATCTGTAAAGCTGTGATGAGTAGCTGTGGACACCTATTCAAGCTGACTGCTCTTTGCATCTCAGCATCTTTGTTTTCTTGGCTGCACACACCTTGAGAATGTGGCTGCCTGCTTCTGTTTCCAACAATCTGTGGTTAGGCTCCCTTGCTTCAAAAGTGTACTCAGCATTTCTTTGGCAGCTCTGTGCATAAATGCACCTCTTCCACTTACCAGACATCTGCTAAGATTACCTTATTTTCATCCATACTCTTCCCCTACCTAAAAAAATTAAACTAACTTGTGGCAAATCCACATTTCCTGCCGTAGCCCAATAAATGGCATTGCTGCTGATGCTGATGGCTTAGGAAGGCAATCCAAAATTCACAGACTTCCATTTTCTCAGCTACTCTCGCCCTACATCACCACTATTAACCATCGGTAACCAGTTATTCTGAAGTCTCTGTAAGCGCTTTTTTTGATTGCTGAAAGCAAACTCTACAGCAGGCTTTTAGCCAGACAACACCTAGTGTTTTCCAGCCCGATCATCAAATTCAGATGAGGTAATTAAAAATACAGATTACCTGGTTCCCCAGTCTCCAGCCTCTGTAGGTCTGAGGGGGGAGGGTGGAGTCAGGAATCTGTATTTTGACCAGATGCCCTGGGTGAAGTTAGGAATTAAGCTGGCTTGGTAAACCCTGATGGAAGCTATCCTAATGAGTTCCTTATAATTAAAGCAGCATTAAGCACATATTTTTCTCTTAAATACTTGAACGAAACTTAGGCAATCACTTTAAGTAATTGCCACCCATTTAATGTTTACTGAAACAGTTTACAACTAATTCACATGCCATTTTCTAAATGCTTCAGGCTTACTTGGCTTTCCTGCTGTGCATTAAACAGTTTGTTAACTATTAATAAAGAGTGAAGAAAAATCAGAATCTGGAGGTCATTTTAACAGTTGAAGGGGCCGCCAACAAGCATGATTTGTAATTAGCAAAATACATGTGAGTTCCTTGTGGCATTAACTAGAACCTTATGATCAGCACTTCGAAGCAAGAGCAGGCCATGAATAAGCAACCTGCTTCCTAAAATAAGTCACCTTCTCTTTTTGTCCCCTGTCAGTTAGAAAACATACAGGAAAATACTATTTTTGCAGGTAACAATGAGTATTTGTGAGGCAGCATTACTGATAAATGAACTCAGAGCAAAGATACACATAAATGAAAAATAAAAACTGCTAATGTCTAGCAAGTGATTACTATTTTTTATACTTAGTCTCCATTCTAAGTTCTTTGCATTTAATTTTTTTTCCATTTGATAATGCGAGGTACCATTATTATCCCCATTTTGTAGATGAGGAAACTGAGTCAATGAGAAGTTAAGTCATCTGCCCAAGGTCAAACAGCCAGTAAGTGGTAGAGATAGGAGCTGAAACCAGGAAGTCTGACTTCAGGGCTGCTGCTTTTAACCACCTGGTGCGCTGACACTGAGAGAATTACAGGCCTGCACTGGGTTTGACGGAGGTAGAGGAGCGATGACAAGAAACATAGGAAGAAATGGATCTTCAAAACAAGTCAGGCTTGCAAATCAGTATCCAATTCACTACTGAGGGCCTACTGTGTATTAGGAGATGCGCTCAGTGCTTTGGGAAATATTAATACAAAGATGAATAAGGCACAGTCCCTTCTCATCTTCACTGCTTAATGCAATGGTCGACTCTTCTGTAAAGTCTTCCCTGACTCCAGATAGAGTAAATCAGTGTCTTCTGTAGGTACACAAAGTACTGTGTGTGTCTCTCAAGCACTGTTATATCACTTTTCACACTGCATTATAATTAGGTCTTCATATGTCTGCCTCTCCTCCCCTTAGGTTGTAAGTTCCAAGGTCCATATTGGGAACAGAGACCACGTCTTAGCTTCTTCTCCAGTACCTAAATTCCCAGTACAAGTGCCTGGACACACTGCTGTCTCTCAACAGATGTTTCATTAATGAATGAACAAATGAAACACAGAAAGAGAGACACAAGTGAAATAACTTGATTAAGAGTCACAGTATGCTAGTGGCAAAGAAGAGAAAAGAATTTGTATAGCTCAGCCCTAGTCCTACGTTCTGTGTAATACACCACATGCACCACACTAGTCTTCTCTTTTGCTAAAACTGCATGATCGAACATTTTATCATACATTATGAAACATATAAAATTTTGTTCACATTTTATCTTTATGCTTCATCCCTCATGTAATGTGGTAAACCCTTACAGGCAGGGGCCACTGCATCTCTCACTTACTGTGTCAGACCATGATAAAGGCATGCACATGTGCAATTTAATTAACAGAAGAGCCCTCTGTTGTAGCTCATTCTAAAAACAAAGGTTTAGAGAGGTCAAGCCACATGCCCAAGGTTACACAGCTAGTAAGAGACATAACTGGGACTTAAATCTAACTCCAAATCCCACACTAGTAACCACTGTACTAGTTTTGTGCTCTCAAAGACCCAAATCCCAGTTTCGTCATCTACCAGTTATGCAACCTTGGAGAAATTATTTAACTTCTCTGAGTCTCATTTTTTTCCAGCTTTATTGAGACATAGTTGACATATTATAACATTGTGTAAGTTCGAGGTGAAAAATGTGATGATTTGATACAAGTATATATTGCAAAATGATTACCACAATAAGGTTAAACACCTTCATCCCCTGACATAATTACCTTACTGTGTGCATGTGGAAAGAACATTTCATATTTACTCTTACCAACTTTCAAGTATATAATACAGTATTGTTAACTATAGTCACCATGCCATAATTAGATCTCCAGAACGTTTTCATTTTGTAACTGAATGTTTGTACCCCTTGACCAATACCTCCCCATTTCCCCCACCCCTCAGCCCCTGACAGACACCACTATACTCTCTGTTTCTACAAGTTTATGAGCGTCATTTTTATTGTCTGTGAGATTAGTGAGTGAGAACTCACAGGAATGATATTAAGATTAAATGAGATAATAAATGTAAGTTGTCAGTCACATAGTAGGTATTCAATAAATATGTATTGATTGGCCCATTGAATAATCAGATTCTGCTCAACTATTCAGCACATTTGTTAACAATCAATTGAGACAATAAAAGTTCTATTAAATGCTGTGTTATAAAGACAACTATGTTGAGATTTCTCTCCCAACTAAAAAGTTCCAAGTGTTCCACAAAAATAAAAGTACAAACGAAAGTAAGATTCCACAATGAATAGAGACACCTATGGATTAATATTCTTCTAGGATACCTTTTTACTATCCTTCTTTAATAAGTAGGGACTCTAAGGTACAAAGGTAGAAAACTTGCCCAAGGCCGACTCCGTAATTGGGGATCTGGAACAGAATCTATTCTCATGTTGTACTCATTGAATCACAGCTGCCTTGCTTCCACACTAAGGTGTGGCTCTTTTTCTAAAAGCACGTCCAAACTGAACACAGAGTTCTACCTTGTAGAGGAAGGATTCAGAAGACCTAATTTCAGGTTCAGGCTCTACCAGATGCCAGCTCTGTGAATCAGGCCAAAGTTTCCTCATCAGTGGAATGGGAATGAAACAGCTTTCTCTCATTGTCTCATGCAATCCTCATAGCAGTGAGGATTACATGAGACAATGCATAGGAATGGGCCTAGACTAGAGCTAAGACTATAACAGGCACTCAAGGGATGTGATGAAACAGAATCTGGAGATCATGAGATGCAACAAAGAAAAGTGTTGGTGCCTCTTCTCTTTCAAGTACTTAAATACAGGGAGGGAGGAAGGAAAGAGAGGAGGAAGGGAGGAAGGGAGGCAGAGGGAGGAACAGGAAAGGGAAGTGGAAGAGGAAGGGGAGGGAAGGGAAGGAAAGGATCTGGGATGTTATAGTGCAACTCGGGTGAGAAAGAGCAGGCTGACTTCAAAGTCACACAGTCTTGTGACTTCGATCCTAGATTACAATGGTAAACTATGGCCTCTCATTTTATTCCTTCTGCTAATAGTAACAGAAATTGTGATTCTTAATCAAAAAGTGGAATGGGATGGGTCATAAATAGATACCTTTCATCCATGTATCCTACAAAAGTTGTTTTTCAAGCGATGGTCCACAGGAAAGACACCGGGAGACAAAAAGTGCCTTTAAATATGAGCAACAAAGTCACCTGCTAACATTCTGACAGAGCCACAGAGGTAAGTGTGAAATGCTAATAGGCATATTGCATTACTGTGAAATGAACCTTACGATTGTGCACATGCCATTTGGTCTAAATTTTATTATAAACAACCAATCTGCTTTTCCTTACTCCCAAATAAGCATTATGTGAATAACCAATCTACTTCCCCTCATCCCATCTTAGCATTTATCTCTCTCTCCCCTCTTCTGCTAAATCCTCAGGTTTATATCTGTGATGTGCCTCAAGTTCATGAGCTGCACAGCTCAAGATCGCTACCACATTCGTAGGAGAGATTAACGCAGAGGAAGATGAGATCTGATGGAAATTACTTTCAAGAGAGAAAAAGATGAGCACAGCCTGATTTTTATACTTTTCTTTTTGGCAGATGGTAAACCTCATTTATAAGAGAATGTACTGTAAACACCAGAAAACTGATTACTACAAAAAGTGAAAAAGTTTAAGAAAACATGACAGAGTTTGAAAAACAATTGATCTAAAATCTATTTGCCACAATCTATGCTTGGGTAGAGTAAATGATGTCTGGCATCTCCAAAATACCCTATTTAGGCCTAACATGGCACCATCCTCTTTTCCCATAAGGTTGCACAGTCCCAATCTTAGCGTTACCTACGGGTCACACAATGAAGGCTGGGGCATCGTCGCCATTGAAGGTTACCATTGAAATAAATGTGTCCTGTCTAGAAACAGGTTGCTGAAAACTATGCATTCAAGACAGAGTGCCTACCTTCCAGAATTTCAGCATACCTAGAGGTGGAGAAACAAACAGACAGGAGTCAACAATGAAGTCAGTATACTTCAAAGAGAGTGAGCTACAGGCCACCCAGTTAAGTTCAAGACCCACAGGCACATTTCCACACAGTCCCTTTGCAAAAAAGTTTGCTGCCTTATATATTTAAAGGTAACTTTCTTTGATAAGGAAGTTATCCTTATCTGTTATCTGTTACCTTTGTACACTGTGGAAGGAATCAAACAATCATTGTGGTCATAGAAGAAAATCACAAAGTCACAGAATTTTAGATCTGGAAGGGATCTTAGAAATGATACAGAAATATCATTTTATAACAAGGAAACAGAGGTTCAGAGACATTAAGGAAACATCCATGTTCAGCAAGATTTTTATAAAAATTCGTTACTCTCAACACAGTGCTCTTTCTACCACTACAACACACTTTATCCATAACCTGGTTGTTTCCAAAGTTTTTAAATACTTCCTTTGCTAAGACTGAAAAAAAAAAAAATTACCACCGCTTCCAAGCCCACAAAACTAAATACACAGCTCCAAACGCAAATATTTGTCTCCTCCCCATGTCTACAACAATCAATGCCACTCCTACCTTGAAACTGAAATAAAATAACACCTTACTAAGCTGTACCGCCTTTTGCAATATACAAAAGCATTAAACACCAAATGTAGAGAACAGAACTGGGAATGTATCAGACTGACCATAGCAAGTAACTCATTTCCTTGGCACCTGTCTCTTAGCACCCTATTTCCTAGGTTGGCCTCAACAACAGGGAGGCTGCTCAGCACCAGTTGGCTGAAGTTACATATTCTGCCGTTTTTCTGCCTCACAGATAGCAAAAATGAATCTCTTAACTAGGCTAATTCCACAGTTCACTCAAACTCAGAATAAAACTTTTCTTTGGAAATATAAATGGTGTTCACATTATGAACAACTAGATGTGTGAGCTGTCCTGCTTCAAAAAAGATGTTATAAGAATAAACATAGGGGCCAGCCCCGCGGCTCAGCGGTTAAGTGCGCACGCTCTGCTACTGGCAGCCCGGGTTCAGATCCCGGGCGCGCACCAACGCACCGCTTCTCCGGCCATGCTGAGGCCGCGTCTCACATACAGCAACTAGAAGGATGTGCAGCTATGACATACAACTATCTGCTGGGGCTTTGGGGAAAAAAAGGAAGAGGATTGGCAATAGATGTTAGCTCAGAGCCAGTCTTCCTCAGCAAAAAGAGGAGGATTAGCATGGATGTTAGCTCAGGGCTGATCGTCCTTACAAAAAAAAAATAAATAAACGTAATAGCTAGACTAACGAATAAAATTTGCCAAGATTTCACTAAATAGAACCCCAGAGAACATTTCATCAGAAAAGTCAAGAGTTTCCTGATGGAAAGAGCAAGCAAATAAATTGAAGATGAAGCTAAAGAATGAAATGAAACTGACCACTCATCTATGAAGCTGGATGGATGAAAATCATGTCCCAACTGATAATCAAAAGCCCTTTTACAAACTGGGAAACAAAGCCCCTGCCCATACCTGAACCTGAACTACTTCCCTGTTGACACTTTCTAACCTGAAGATGGCCCCAGCGTCCAACTGAGGAAACACATTTTCTGGAACGTGAAACTCACCCTAGGAAATACTGAATCGTCTTTCCTACACTCTTTACCGTGTAACCAAAAGATGCTCACTTTTATCTGAAAAGCTAGATACTTTTTCCGAAAAGTGTAATACACATTTGACCATATTTGTGCATTTGATGACTCACAAAATTATTGTCTTAAAAGTTGATATATGCTGCTCTTTAAGCACCAATATAAATTATAAAACACTATCAACCTTAACAATTGAACTCAATCCTTCAAAATGCAGTCTTCCACCAGGCTGTGTAGAAACTAAGCCTTTATTGATCTCTGTTCTCTGCCTCCTCCCTTCTCCACCCAAGACTGTTTGCAGAACCTCAGTATGAAATTAGCATACCTGTGACTTTCACTCCTTAGCAGTAGCTCTTATATGAGTATGTCTTTTGACCACCAAAGTAGGGTATATTAAGTTTACATGTCTTCTCTGGGATTAAGATGACTCATGAGGTATTCATTACTAATGTTCGATTATGCTGGAAAGAGTAAATTTAAAACAACAATAATTAACATTTGTGTGCCAATTCACAGTTCACAAAATGCTTTTAAATATACTACCTCATTTGAGGTAAGTCTCAACACAAGATAGAGTCTCAACCAAGATGGGCAAGGAAAATGGAAACAGCCTCAGAAGGTCATCATGCTACTAAGTAGCAGAAACAGAACTTGAACCCAAGTCTTCTGATTTCAAATACTATGCTTTTTACACTGTGGCAAAAGAAACTAATGCATTGGTGAATTTAAAAACTTTATTTATATATATAGATACTTGTATATATTTAAATTTATAAATATATATTCATATACATATATGGCAAACCAGAAAGGTAGACATAAGGATAAGTAATTATCTTCTACAGAAACAATCACACATGAGAAAACAAAGAGCAAACAGTTTTTAACAATGAATGTGTGATATGATTTTGCAGAGAAGGCATATGATGCTACAAGGGCAGCTCCAGTTCTGGGATAATAATGGGGGTAAGCCAAAGAAGCTCAGAGTATCTACCTGGAGATGCAAACTCACTTCATGATGCTGACGGTTTACAGCGCAGGGGCTGAGGCAGCATGCCATTGGGCAGGGCACAGTTAATGCAGATTCTTCAAGGACTCTGTCCCACAGCCAAGTCTCTAGCTGAGTTTTACAAGGACCTCTTTGTCTTGGGCCCCCTCATAACACAAGGGAAACCTCAGCACGTCTCTTGCCACTGAGTGCAACTAAGCTGAGCCACTTGGTATTACTGGTTCTCAAGGGTGGCCAGCTAGTTGAGCCAAGACATAGTTCCAATATTTCTCAGTGCTGCAAACAACCTATACTTTGTAAGAGCTTGTCTTTTATCTTAATAAAAGATCAGGGGATATTTTTTTCCAATAATACTTTAAAATCCAGATAATATGAGAAAACAAAGTAATATCCATTGGAGAATAGTTTCTTATTTTCTGTCCTTTATTTCCTAGCACCCAGCCAATAACACAAACCAACATATCTGTGAAATGACAGGTCCACAGGACCAAATACTTTCTCCCTTTTAACCTGAGAGAGTAGATTTTCAAGTATGCATAGCAAGTGGAGAATTACTTGAGATTATCAACTCTAAAGTACGCCAAACATATGTAAGTAAGCCACTTTTTTAAATTAGGGAAATATCAAGGAGACAGAACATATAATCAGTAGAAATTATCACATCATATTTCATTCTCCCCAAAATACAATGATGTTTAAAACATTACGATTTAGTCTGTGTAAAAATAACTAATGGCCCCAAAACAGAAAATATATCTAATTCTGAATAAAAATAAACTCGAGCTTTGCCATTTATCCAGACATTTCTTATAACATGGAAATGCTACAATGCTACTAAAAGTTATAAATTGGATTTCTAGGCTCACAGTTCATTGATCATTACACATGAGATAAGTCAAATTCTAATTATACACAAGTTAGTATCTTTCCACATGTACATTTAAATGCATGTAAATCCAAAAAGAAAGGAGGAGAAAGACAGCCCTGGAGTGGGCTCCAGAACAGAGAGACGGAGAGAGGCTTTGATTTTCTGCTTCATTATTTATTCTATATTATATTACTTTTTATTCAATATTGTTTAAACTATGGAAATAAAAATACATTCCAATTTTATTTGTATGAGAAAAAGAAAGAAAGAAAATGAAAAAACAAAACAAATTTAAAAGATGTGGTTCAAGGCAGGACCACTACAGACCTGGAAACAACCAGTGAATGATACAGTGCTGTAGAAACGGAGGAGACGGCAGCTACTGCCATGGACGAGCACACTTCAATTTCAAATAAGTGACATTATTAAGGCTTTCTCAAAGCGAAAAAGCAGGAGGGACTACAAACATTTTCTTCTCCAATCAATGTTGAAGATTTATGAGAAAAGATTGGGTTCTATGATTGCCTCCTCTCTTAGGAAAATCTCTTACATGGATATTAAGAAGGATCTGTACATTCCAAACCAAAGGCAAACCAGTCCAGTGTTGCTGCATAAACACCTAGGGTTTGCAGGCTCCAGGTTCTAACCTGTCCCATAGGATCAAGAGACACTCTAAGTATAGAGATAGAGCAACTGTCCCATTCCTGTGTGCAAGAGTCTGATGGGAAATGACATGAACTCTAAGCAGGGCAAGAGTATCAGTGGATGGCTGAGAAAGAAGAACGTCAAAGAAAGTCTGGTGTGGAAAGAACAGGAGCTTCGCCCTTTGCCACAGTCCATGGCTCATCCAGAATGTGGTTCTAAATTGTAAGGAGGAGGAGTCCGGCTCAGGAAGGAGTCTTAGCTGAAAATATTACCCGACACAATAAAATAGGAGCTGAAGAATGCTCCAACCCCCAAGAAGGAGGTCCCAAGTGCTAAGCCAAACTGTCAATCATTCCAAGTTACATTATGAGGGCAAAGCTTCAGCTGTTACCTCTAAAAGGGATGCCACCTCCATACGCCCTCTCATATACCACTAATTATATGGTAAATTGATACAGACTTTGTCGAGGAATTGTGACACTGTGTGGCAGAAGCTTTCAGTTCTGCTTATGCTTTGACCCAGCAATTCCACTTTGGGGAATGTATTCTGAGGAAATAACCATGGACGTCCTCAAGGATTTAACTACAAGGATGTTCATTAAAGCACTACTTATGGCAACCGAAATGAGGAAGAAGCTAATACCCCACAACAGGGGAATGGTTAAATAAATTATGGTACTTCTGCACAATAGCCATTAAAAATAATAATGGGTTGGTTATAAAACTATATAACGATCTTGGAAGATGTTCATGAGACACTGTTAAGAGACAGAGCTGGTTATGAAGATAGTATTTATAGTACAATACCATTCTTGTCAAAAGTACATACTATACAAACTTAGGAGGATATACCTAAAACATTAACGGCTACCTATAGATCCTAGATGATTGTTACGTCTTTCTTTTTGATTATCAATATTCATTATATTTTCTTTAATACGTATACACATATTACACTTTTTGCAATAAGAAAAATATTTTTAAAGTAAAATAGGTAACTCCTACATCTACATCTACAACCATGATGTTCTTAGACTTTAGTCCTTTGTCTTTAATTATCACTCCCACAGAAATGAGCTCTGTTCTTCACTCTTATCATTGAAATGATTTCCCCCAGTCATCCATACCTAAAAAACTTAAGGTCTGAATAAGTACACTTTATAACTGTAGCATACCTAAATGATCAAAACTTTATAAAAGTAAATAGTCTCAGAAAAGCAATGAGCTGTAAAGAATCTGCTTCATGGAACAGGATTGAATTTTTTGCAAAGGAAAAAACTACAACTGTCTTTTTGACTAGTGACATGTCATGTTTTAAATTAAATATAACTGTAAACATAATATTAGTAACAATTATAGATGCCATTCATTCTTTATATCATTGGCTGAAGAAAGCCAACTACTCTTAAGGCAGCATGTCCTAAAGTTTAAATTAAAAGAACATACAGTGAGATAGAAATCAGTTTGCTAAGGGGTAATCTCTGTCTTTAGTCTTTAAATAGGTGGCATGTGTATCTTCCATAATTAATGGCAAAATCTCCCTTGCAAGCAGTTTCCAGATGCCTTACTTAAACTATAGCTAATCAGTCTCTGATTCATCATGTGTTCAGGAACGCTCTCCTAACAGGCACACTTCCTAGCTCACTGCAAAAGAAATATTGCTATCCACTCCACTGCCATAAAAAAACATTTCAAACATGTTTAATTTCTTTCAGGACCAGTTGTAGACATACAGTCTTCCCCTAGCCAGGTCCCAACCAACTTAAAAACATCCAAACATGAACTTACATCAACCCATGATCTAATGTGACGAGTTTACCAAGGTCTCCAACAACCAGAATCATGTGCCAAGGGAAATACAATGACCAGGCCACTCTAGAGTGAAGATACGGCTCATACCTGTCAGGGGAATCTGTTCCACTGCAGCCTGAGACAGCTTCACAGAGCTTTCGTAACTGGATAATTCGCTTCTCCCTTAAACTCACAGAAATCTCACTGCTGTTTTACTTAGTTTATTTTTCTGAATGTTCCACCTCATTCCAGAAAGAATTTACTGTAGTTACTAATGGACTCCCAGTTTTGGAGGGAACACAAAAACTATTTCTGGAAATTTTTGTCAGGTCAAGTTCCTCTTTATATCCACTGGGGAACTGAAGACCCTAACTTTTTCCTTGGAATTTCTTTATCATGGACTCCAAAAACCAATTGTGTAATAATTACCTCACCCTTCACTGATGTTATGAAAGCTCACCCTTCCTGCTGGCTCACAGCAAGAGGACAGCTCATACAGTGAATGCTCTCAATACGAGTGCCCAGACCTTAAGAGTGACAAGGCTATGTCCTGGGTTGTAATGGATGCCCTGAAAGTTCAAAACACATGAGGTGGAAAGAAAAATAGTTATCCCAAATATAAGTACTAAGAGAATTATCTAACTGACCCTGAAGACCCACTACTGAAATTGACTTTGCAGAAGGACTTTTTCATGTGACACCAGCAGTCTAGGGACTCAGGAGACAGCTCAGTGGAACTCGGAGAACTAGACTGGTCTCCAGGCAAGATGTTGTCAAGGGCATTGTTTATGGCACTATACAAAGTCCTCTTTACTTCTTTCTGGCTTCTGTGTTGGCGATACTTGTGCTTCTCCTAAGCGAGTGATTTGTTTTTAATTCATGGTCTCTATAAATTGAGTAAGTAATCAAGTTTCATATTTGCCCTGGCTGGTAGAAAACTTAAAAACAATAGTTAGGCCCACATGACCATGACTACTCGATGATTTACTCTTGTTCTTTCTTGACTCCGTTTAAGTCACTTTTTTCCCCTTTCATTTTCCCACTTATTTATAATTTATTTTGTATTCTTTTAGGTTATGTAATAACTCTATGCCACCTTGGATCTTTGTGGTAACAAGATGGAGTTCAAATAAGTAAATTTAGAAAGTTTCTAGACCTTTTTAAAATTATTGGCTCAATTCAATATACATCCTATACAGTACAGCAGCTTTTGGGAAATCAAGAAGAAACACACTATCATGAATATCACAGCCAAGCATCAACGTGAATAGATAGTGAAGAACTTCTCCGATTCCCATGCAATCCAAGTTTAAGCATAGTTCCAAGTTCACCTATCTAAATTACATTTTATAGAGTAACAGAAAACACTATATTTTATATTAGAGAAACAGTACAGGCAATATGAGTTTTTCTACAGAGGCATGAAAATCTGTAAAAACATTAAAGCCACATACTCAGTTGTAGCAAAACTGTATTTAACCCCTAGTTAGTTCTGGGCCACCACCATCTGAACATAAAGAAAAATGAGCTAAAGGCAAAAAAAAAAGAAAGAAAATTTTAATCCCATCTTTACCTTCATCTCTTCTCAACTAGTTTGTTGTGATGTGATTATAAATCCAAAATCATAGATTTAACTCACCAGAAAAGCACTATATTTTCATCTAATTACATCTAAATTAAATCATGTTATGGCTATAGTCTCAGGTTTTATAATTAATGAGACTACCACTAATTAGTTGAATAGGAGATAAATTAAGAAGTTTGTTTTCTTTCTATAGATTTCTCCCTTTGAGTCATGAAAAAGTGTCTGCTGTCTTAAAATCTGAGGTCTTCACCACATCTAAGCTGACTCACCTCCATTTATTCAAGGAGACTGTTTTTTACAAAACGGTTATGTTCTTTTGACATCACATTAATAACAGGTCATTAAATTTGGAGCTTTGATCCAATCTTGACCAAAATTTTTTTGGTGGCTCCACTTCCATGTAAATTAATGTTAATTATTTTTGTAAACTTTGATCTGATTCTTATTATTTTCCACAACTCAAAATTTTGACAATTGCTTACTTGTTTACTTCAAGTTCATCCACTAGCATACACCAAATAATAATACCATGAAGAGACTTTCAAATATGGCTTGGATTTTACATTTCCTCAAAGATTTTCCCCAGAACCAATATGATCTTGTGAATCCAAGTAAGCCCCACAGCTCAGCTTTGAGAGCTTCTCTCTCACATAACACACCAAATCACCTGGTTGGTTTGTATATGAGAAATCTAACCTCAATTCCTTCCTGAGGTGACCTCATAATTTCCCTTGAACTATTGAAGACCCAGATACCCAGTCATATGTCCTAAAGGAATTACACAAGGGATTTATTTATTAAACATTAATCCCCTTGTCATGCAGAGTACCTGGAAAATCCATGATGCACATTTGCACTGAAACTTCACTGGAAACACATTTTTCTAAGTCTCCAAAGACTTAACAAATCTGATAGGCCTTTCTCAAGTTTTCAATCCCCTTGACCTCTATGCTTCATTTAGCACTGTTGAAATTCTCTCCTCGCATGGTTTCCCCGGATGTTCTCTGTGTTCTTCTACCAGCTCTTTGTCTCATTTGCTGACTGCTCTTTTTGTCTGCCTCCACCCCCTTGGCTGGCAACAGCTCCGAAGGTTCGGAACTCAGCCTTCTGCATTTCTCCCTCCGTATTCACCGCTCTGAAGCATACGCCACATGCATTACTGAACTATCGCCTTGCACAAATGCCTCAAAAATCAATGATTAAGGCTTGACCTCTCAAATTGTGATCCCATCTCAGTTACTAACTGGTCATCTCTAGCTATGACCCTGACACCTGACATCTCAAAAACTGAGCTGATTTTTCTTCCAGCCCAGCAGACTTTCCCAACACCCCACACTAAGCCCTCATTACATACACCTGGCTTACAAAACAGCCCCCTAACACTCTCCCCACCTCTAGTTCTACCACTCCAATCCATCATAGATATTGTTGCCTAAATAATTATCATATCTATCATTTTCAGCACATTGCGTGTATATTCAAGAATCCATGACATGTTCCTACTGTCTATCACATCAAATCAATAATCAAATTCATCACAAATTATCCATGGCCATGGAAGCTCCATCTCGACCAAGCTGGTGTGCTTAGGAACACCACACATGACTTGCTTATTGTCATTTCCAAACCTGTGTCCTCACACATACCTTTCTTCCCACTCAAAAGGTCATCCTCACATCTATTTGACAATTTCTGTTTCTCTCTTCTTTCAGTATCCAGTTCAAAATTCAGCTCCTTCCTCAGTTGGCCCCATATCTTTGGCACCACTTCCTTAATCACTCAATAGATATTCAATTTACACCATGTTTTTTTCACATATTGATATGTTACTTGGCAAGGGCTCTCAATGTGTGTCATATGTACATGTTATTTGTATCCCTGCTAGACTGTAAAACTGCTTGGAAGCAGGGAATCTCTCTTATTTATAATAACATTTTTGTGCTTATATAAAAACACTTAGAACATTTTGTTCCTCTCTCTAGTACAGTACCAGTAGGTATCCACTAACTAATTGTTAATTAATAAAGTAGTTGTCATGGCTAGCCAACGTCATAATCCTAAACCCAAATCCTGTAACTATAAAAAACACTACACATTCAATGCATATTTCAACCAAGAGTCAAAAGAGATACAATTTCCTTCAATAACAAGTTTTTAAATATTCCATTATAGACACTTTCCCTCTTCAAATGAGTTTTATGTCCTTTCTCATGTTTTCCTCTCTAGCTTGTCCACCTGCCAGAAGGAAAAGGAAGAATTTCTTCCCTAACCTAATTATTGGCTCCTGCCTGTATTGGAATCCTGGCTCCTCCACCTGACTCGCTCAGTTCTACTCTCAAAGGCGTAAGAAAGCACATTCCCAAGGTCAGCCTAGGCCTCTGCTTAAGTCCCTAAAATCTGAGAACCTAGAATGTAATTCCACCAGCCCCTCTAAAACTCGAGAAGCAGCCTGCATACAGATACAGAGGTCATAGGCATTTTGATGCCAGTCACACAAAAGAGAGAAAAAGAGAATTAGAATTAACTTTCTCTTACTCGTAGGATGGAGTGAGGAAAAAAGCAGGGTGCTCTGCATAGCATTTCCCTGGAGGTTTTTTTAATTGGTTAAACAACTGATCTACACAAGATGTCTTGAGTGAGGATACTGGTCTGATGGCTCGAGACGCCCTTGAAAGCTCCTCTAGAGGCCCTACCCCGCGTTCGGTCTCTGACTCCTTGTTTTCAAGCCAAACCATCAAGAGCTACATGGACTCACTGTCTCCATCAGAAAGCAGGGCCTCTGACATTTTCAGCAACTCTCCCTGATATAAAAGTATTTAGAAAATACAGGCCTGAGCTGATGTATCCCAGATCTTCCACTCATGGCTTTCAAGTAGGGCACCATGCAAGATACAATCATTTTAAATAAGATGTCATTCTGAATGCTGCTTCTTTCTGGCACAGTCCCCTAGACTATCAGAACCAAAAGATATTAATATGCAATTGATAAGTACTAAAACTCAGATGGATATGGACAGTTGCTAAATGTACTTTGGTAAATAGAGAATTAAAAGATGCCAGGGCCACATATAGATCCTGGGTATTTTCATTACCATCAGTAACAGATGATACAAGGTCATAATAAAAGCTTGACTTGAGATAAAAAAGATGCTTCCAGACATTTATTCACACTGAATCTTGGTGAAATTTAGTAAATAGAAAATACTTTGTTTTGACCCATAGTTCAGAGTAGGATTCAGGGGAAAAAAAACATTTAAACATTTTGTTTATTTCTTCTGTGTTAAAGTGATCATTGGATTACAACCAAAACTACCATAACCAAAGTTTTTAATTTTGAACTTTCATAAAGAAACCAGGATAAATACAGCATCAATGAAAGATTTTGATCAACGGGGGAAAAGCACCAGCACAACGACACAAGATGTATGTGATGAAAGCAAACTTCTGACTTAAAACACAAAGGCCACACTGTACATTGAAGACATGGAGACAATCACTGCCAAGGGCATAAGCATGTAAGGTCAAATGCCAGTTGTATTAGTCATGGAAATATGATCCCATAAGTGACAAACTGAATGACACTTCAAAGCCTGTAAACACAGGGCAACTCTACTGCTAACATTATCAGAACGTGTGCAGACCACGACTTACGCCTTTTTCCCACCTTTTGTACTTTCAGTGATTCAAGAGAGTAAAATGTTATTTTTATCAAGTTTTCTACAAATGTGTAGTTGTACTTCCTTTCATTTGGTTTTAATTTTTATACTTTGAATGTCTGCCTCCCTTCCAATTAGATCTTTCTTTCTGTTACTTTCTGTTCTTTCTAGAGTGAGTTGCAGCTTGGCTTTGTATAATGTCTAATGGCAACTTGCTGTAATGTGTGCTGGTAACTTCCCTGGAATACTACCACTCATCCTTTGAGGACAGAGACAGCTCATTAGAGGACTGTAATCAGTCCAGGCAATCTGCCAACACATCACCAGGGTAAGAGCAGGAACTTTGGTGTCTGACAAATCCAGTTCAAAACCTGGCTCTGCCATTTACTAAAGGTGTGACCTCGAGAAGTTACTGTTACTTAACCTCATCAAGAGCCAACTTAAAAAAAGAGGTCATGACAACAACAAAAATAGTAATACTTATCCCACAGTGTTCTTATGAAGATTCAAAGAGAGAATGAACAGAATGAACATCATGGTCCCTGACACATAATAAATCCTGCCTAATGTTAAAATATAAATAATATAAGTTAGATTATTACTTCTACCATTTACTCACAACTTTAAACTTTCTACTTCATAAAATGAAAATAATACAAACTGCACAAGGCTGCTATAAAGATCAATGGAGACAATGTCAATGAAAATACTGCTTAATGGTATAGCTATACACAAATGTAAGGTAATGTTATTCTGTCCAACTTAATAAGTTGAGTGTTTTCTGAATGTCATAACCAAAGACAACATATAATGTTTGATTTGACTTTGCACGGTTACAGAAACTGCTAGTGACGGTTCCAGTTTGGTTGTGTGTTTCTGTATTTCAATACAGCACAAGAAGAGACACATGCTAAGGCAAATATACAAGTCTCCAAAGCAAATGATTCTTAGACAATACAGTACAAAGCAGCCACCAGCTGCTAAGTAGGAAAGCATCCTTCTTTACATCCAATGCTTCTCAATGTTTGATCTTCTAGCCACTTGCAAGAGAATCCACATGGAGCGTTTATATAAAACACTCCTGAGCAACACCTCGACTTACTTAGTCACAATCTCTGGGAGTGAAGCCAAAAATCTGAATTTTTAACAAGACCTCCAAGTGATTCTGATGTCCACTCAAGTATGAGAACTGCTGCTTCAAAGTTTTGTTATGAAAAATCATAATAAACACAGCTAGCACTTGTCACTATGGAAAACTGTTTACCAGAAAACAAAGGAGAAAACAGATCTTACCACAAAATTTTATCTAAGTACATATTTTGAAATGGACAGGGTAGACAAAGTTCAGTAAAAACCAAGATTTAGTTTTTCTTTTAAATATATCTTTTCAACCACATCTCACAGAGTAATACAAGAATTGTTTTACAACTAGTCATTACTGAGCAGTCGGGTTTCTCTAGCACTCCACATATTGACTTTGCTTCCCGTAACACTCATCACTTCCCTGCGCCAGCCATATAAGCCAGAGCTGAAAATCAGCATACTCCCAAGTTCCAATGCTTCATCAAGCTCCAACCTTCAACTGAACTTGCCTGAAATACTACCGCCTATCTTTTGAGGCTCGAGACATCTAATGAGAGGACTGTAATCCACACATGCAATCTGCCTTCACACTCCCCAGGTGAGCCTGTGGGAGTATCCCCATACAGAACACTGCTGACAGCCACGCTCACACCAGTTCTTTCAGCCAGAAAGGTTACTGGGAGCCAGGGTGGGTTCACAAAAAATGGGTTATGCCAAGAAAGACATTTCCTTTTCTGATTAAATGACTGCATCATTTTTCTTAACTTAAGCAAAATATCTACCCCTATCCCATAACTAACTTAGTGGGACTCTATGTCAATTGCTTGAGGCAGTGCTTAAGGCTTGGGCTCATCATGGAGCACAGAGAATGACATTTGTATGTCACACTGAAGAATACAGAGGAGACTACTTGACACCCGGGTCCACTGAGGTCCTGTCCAGCTACCCAAGAGCTGCGGAGATCCATTTCCTAGCACACCTGTAATCCACAGCTGCAGGACACCAGTCGGGAAGTGCACTCCAAGGGCTATTACTCTGTGACTAATCAGATTCCCCATGGAGGGCACCAGTCTGACAGCTATCAGCAAGAGAAGTAGGTTGGCAAGTAGTTACCCCAAGTGACTAAAGCCAGAAACACCAGAAAACAGAGGTAACTAGAGGACGATGTAAAACTGGAAACAAGTAACAAAACCCAAAGTGTAAGAATACAGAAATATACAAGAAAAGAATGGAGAGCAAAAGCACTGGTGGGAACAAAGGGGTTCCAAGACCAGGAAGCACAAGTGGGTCCTCGTCCTAGTTTAGATGCAAAGGTTCAGAAAGATGTAAACACAAAGAGAGTTGACTGAAGAACCAAGATCAGCTTGGAAAAGAAATGCACTGTTCTATTTGACATTGTTAGCAATGACTTGGAAGAAGATAGATAAATAGAATATAGCTTATAAAAACATCAAGTCACCCAAAGCTCAGAGATGTTACAATTCCTTCTTATTTTCAAGGGCTGTTACGTGGAACAAGGAAAAGGGATTAATTGTATTATCAAGGGCACAACTAAGACCAAAGGGTCAAAATCACAGGAAGGCTGACTTTGATCCAATGTAGAGAAAGGCATTTTAGCAATTAAAACTGTCCACAAATGGAATGGACTACAGTGCAAGCAATGAGCTCTCTGGCCCTAGCAGCGTGAATTATGATCAGTCAGAAAAATCGTAGCAAGGATTTCTGCTTTGGTGAGAGTTAGACTAGCTGGCCCTTAAACTCCTTTTGTGCTCAAATTCTATGAAGACTGCTTCTGGTACAAACCAAGTCTTTCTACCATTAAAGGAGTAGTAATGAATTTGGCAAAGAATATAACATCTAAAACGATCCCAGTCTAAATTACAAGTATTTCCATTCTGGGAAATACAACTGATAGAGGCTTATTTTTACCTATGACATCATACAACTACCAGCATTACTCCTGTTACCCTTATCGCCCTGGGTTAAGTTTCCAACAGAAGTTTATAGACTTTACAAGTCAAGACAAAGAAGAAAAATGACTTTATTCCTGAAAGCTGACTACTGAGAAAATTCTAAAAACATCGTTCACTCTCCTCATTTAGCAGAAAGAAGCAAAAGGAGGGGGGATCTGCAGCAAGAGGACTATAAAAAGCTCACTTGGGTCTGAAAGGACGACACCATGGACCAGTCTGGGATCAGCTTACACTGACCTCTGCACGGAAGTTCCCTATGACCTGGAACGCATGCAAAACCAGCGGAAATTTTCTAGAAGAAAAGTAATCAAAGTTTCATACCCGATCTGATTTCTGTAAATAGCAATACATTCTTAATGGGTACAATTTGGTGATCTATAGCCGTGAATCTTAAGGAAAGAAAGTGGGGATCATATAGTAATAATGTTGACTCAAAAGCCACTCCCCCGACAGCCTAACGTTTCCTTCCCTGGAAATTAGGGGAACGGCACTACAGACTTCCACGCATGAGGCAAGAGTGGCCTTCACACCTGATCCTGCCAAGATTCTGCTGGCTTCCTTCCCTCACAGGCCAAGACATTCAAAGCAACTGAGGCAGAACTAGTTCAGCCTTATGTGACTCTGATAACAAGAAAGAGAAGCTCCCTCTGTGAGTCAAATGTCAGGTCTGCACACATGTCAGCTCCTGCAGACACTCTGCACCTAGATCGTCCATCCTCTTGATCCAGGAGGCATCACCGTAAAAGAGCACAAGAAGATCAAAGAAGGAAATGGGGTTTTTATTAAAAGGCTTCCTAAGACAATGAAAGCGAAATGAGGATCCGGGAGGAGGGAGAGAGAAGAGGAAGGTTATAACGATGTTAAAGAAATATAAAACAAATCAGCAGGGCCATGGTCACTGCTTGTTGCTGCACGGAGGCAGGTAAACAGTTTCAGCTTGTCATAAAAGATAAAGAGGGGCATTCCTTTTCGGAAATGCACGACAGGACATTTGGTAGGCATTTTCATAACAAAATTTTGCTCATCAGATTTACAAACTGAGTCTATTTGTCAGACCTCAGCTTTAGATGTAATGGTCCCTTTTTCTCTGCATATTTGAAAAATCCACTCACCAGTCACAGATGTTCCAGTTATTAATACCAATCGATGCGGTTCTGGTCCAGTTAAAAGCAGCTCTAGGGCTGCCCTTTTTCCTAACTCAGCTCCCTATCTGCTGGCCATACACTATAATGCACTGGCCAAATGGGTTATTTTCTGGCTTTCCACAGAGCTCACTTATCACTTTATCAAGACATGGCTTTTTCTTTCCTAAGAACTCAGATCATTTTTCCATTCCTTTTCTATTCAAATCCCAAATCAAACTTCTCAAGGTTTTTTCAAGGGTTCATTAAAAAGTCACTCTTTTTCAGTACCAGTGAGTAAGACTGAGGTCATGAAATAAGAAATATAAGAATGAAATAACATGCACTGTGCAGCCATCTCATTCAGAAAATTAAGGGGAAACAAAAAAAGAGAGAAAATAAGTCAATTGCCCCTTGCCATCAGTCATGGATGCCGTGTATTGTTCAAGACAAATCAATAATTTACATTTCATTGGCAATACTAAGATACTGCTAATTGATTGGCAATTCCAAGAGGACACATGATATTTAATGTGGCATTATAATCCCTCAAATACCTTTGAAAGAGAATCTGTCGATCAATTCACGCACTGTAGCATTATATTCATGTAAACACTTAATATAATACATATTTTATATCAAAGGAGGCATTTCCATAACACATTACATCTAACAAATTCATTATTACACATCAATTACCACTTCTCCTATCGAGGTTTTAAATTCTAATCAAGTGAAAGTGAAGATCATAACACAGACCATTTTTATTAAAAAAAAAAAATTTTCATAGAGCCATGAAATGTAAATCTGGAAGAGACTACAGAGGTCACCGAGGGTTCAGGCCCCTCGTTTTGCAAAGGAGGAAACTAGAGCTCAGACTGGTTGTCCAAGGTGCAGACAGTCATAAAACCTCTTACTGCAGGTCTGGCACCAGATTCCAGGCCTCCTGACTTCTCCCCTAGTGCTCTTTCTTCTACATTATGTTGCTCCTCAAAATCAAAGTCTAGTGCACTCTTCCTTCAGCCTTGTATTAAATATAAAGTTGGACTTGACCTCACTTTGCACCCCTTAAGTAGAGCCCTGAACTGTGACTCTGAGCCCACTGCAGGATCTTCAGCGCCAAATACAAGCTCGAGTGTCTGCTTTGTAGTTACATCTACTGCCCAACTCCAAACCAAGTACAATGCATTCAAGTGGTAATCAGAAAATAAAATTTTGGGGTGGGAGATGTACTTCTTTAGATTCCTGCTCTGCCTGAAAGCTGCTAACTCTCACTTATTTAAATATTCAGCAGCAAAATAAAGGTATCAAATTTGTGTTAATTTTTTCCTTTTTATTTCTTTGCAGTGACCACTTCTCTGTAGAAGACATTGTCTAATATTAAAAAGGGACAACATAATAACTTTACATAGACTTCTTATATGTGCATTTTCATATAGATAATGTCTTCTTATTTAGAGGGAAAAATAAATTTTAAAAATAAACCTTGCCCTAAACCTCACAGCTTATACAAAAATTAATTCAAAATAGATCACAAATTTAAATGTAAAATTTTAGATTATAACAAAGGGAAAAATCTTCAGGACCAGGGCTCAGTGAGGAATTTTAGACATGACATAAAAAGTATGACCCATAAAAGAAAAAAATAATTGATAAATTGGACTTCATCAAAACTTAAAACTTTTACTCTGTGAAAGACCCTGTTAAGAGAATGAAAAGACAAGCTATAGACTGGGAGAAAATATTTGCAAATCACATATTTGACAAAGAACTCATACCTAGAATATATACGGAACTCTCAAAAGTAAAAAAATAAAATAAAATAAACAATCCCACTAGAAAATGGGCAAAATATATATACAAAGAGACATTTCACCAAAAAGGATATACCGGTGGCAAATAAGAACATGAAGAAAGTCAACATCTTTAGCCCTTAGGGAAATGCAAGTTGGAACCGGAACAAGATTATCAGTACACATCTCTTAGAACAGCTAAAATAAAAAATAGTGACACCCACCAAATGCTGGTGAGAACGCAGAGAAACTGGGTCGTTCATACGTTGCTGGTGGGAAAGTTAAATGGTACAACCACTCTGAAAAATAGTTTGACAGTTTCTTTAAAAACTAAGCATACATTTACCATACAGCCCGCCAATTGCAGTCCTGGGCATTTATCTCAGAGAAATGAAATGAAATCCATTCAAAAGCCTGTACACAATTGTTCATAGCAGCTTTATTTGTAATAAACTGAAACTGGAAACAATCAAAATGTCTCTTAGTTGGCAAATAGTTTAACAAACTGTGGTACATCCATTCCATAGATTTCTACTCAGCAATAGAAAACGTACTCTTTGCAATAACTTGGTCGGATCTCAAGGGCATTACACTGATTGAAAAAAAGCCAATCTAAAATGTTCACATGCTATAGGATTCATTTATGTAACACTTACGAAATAACAAAATTATAAAGATGGAAAACAGATTTAGTAGGTGCCAAGGGTTAGGGATGGTGAAAGAAGAGGGTGTATCTATAAAGAAATAGCCCTAGGAAGGTCTTTGTGGTGATGGAGTTACTCTGTATCCTGATTGTGGTAGTGGTTACACAAACCTATACAAGGGTGATAAAACGACTTAGAAGTATACATATACATTGTACCAGTGTCGGTTTCCTGGTTTAGATACTACACTATAATTATATAAGATGTAACCATTGGGGGAAATGAGGTGAAGGGTACACGGGACCTCTCTGTACTACCTTTTGCAACTTCCTGTAAATCTATAATCTTTTTCAAAATTAAAAATTAAAAAAAAAAACTATATTCCAGTTTGCACTGCTGCAGGACTATTCCAGACCGGCGGTCACATTCTGTGCCCTTGAAAAGGTCCCGTATCTGCACTTAGAACTCACATGCTCGCTAATTGCCTTGGAAACGTGAGTTTCATCACGTATACTTTCACTTTGCCCTTATAGTGTCTCTTAGTTTCAGGAGAGCTTGGCAGCCACGTCCTCATGAATTTGACCCTCAACCTCATTTAGAAGCATGACTTCAGCAAGAAGAAAAATTTTTCCACTCTTCTAAAAGTTCTAGTGTTGGTGGTAGATGGTTACAGCTGTGGTAAATTCAAGTTATTACACAAAAATTAAGAGGCTGCAGCCCAATATAGGAAGGAAATGTGGTATGGTAGAGAAAACACTTGCTTAAGCGCTAGAGATCTAAGTCAACTCTTTGGGCCACGTTGGCCAAGTCCCTTTTCCTTAGTTGTGTCATATATTAAATGTAGAGGTTTAACTCAGTAATTTGTGATGTGTTAGCCTGCTATATATTACTACTGCTCTGAAAGGACCATAGAGAAAGAAGAGCTAAATTTCTGAGAAAAATCTTACTACCTTGAAACTTTCAAAGGAAGAACACCAGTTCTAGAATGAATTCTACCTGTAATCATCCCTCCCTGTCACCATTATTTTAAGGAAAATTATCACAGCCAGTTTGAACAAGTCCCAAACGAAAGGGAAACTTTTCAGGAAGTATTGTAGAAAGTAAGTGACATTTCAAAGGCACAGTGCCAACTACAGCTCCAGTTTAAATGACCCTTTGCTCAAGACAAAATTGTTCTTTGGGAGAAAAAAAACTATGTTCTGTTATTTGGACTTATCTTCCCTATTCATTTGATTCATTCATATATTCACTCTGGTGACAGCTCAGGGCGACTCAGAAAAGGGTTGTACTGCCACTGGCAACAATTAAAGTAAAGAAGTTTCCTGTGCCTGCATCCTTTGGGGCCACTCCTGCTGTTGCAGTGAAAGAATTTGAAAGAATTTTTTTTCAATCAAGGAACGAAGCGAAAGATGCTAGGCCTGTGAGTGAGCTGAGGACATTTCTCCAAAGGAATCAATCAAAGACAATAAAGGGTCACTTGGCCCTAAGGGACATTTTGGATTAAAAAACAGAATCTCCAGCAACCTACTTTGGAATTTTTATTTTATTTTCATTTATTTCCTCTCTGTTTTATCTGTGACGATCTGAAAAAAGCTCTTTTCTGGCAACTTTTTTTTTTTTAACTGATTAGTTTATCTGGTTTCATATAACCAAAGCTAATTTAGACTAGAGAATATGAGAACTGATACTCTGGTTTCTTTTCAGATCACATAAATCTTTAATCTTTTACTACAGTAAATGATTGCTGGAAGAAAATTTAGAGATTACCTACACCAACCCCTGATTCCACGGCTCAGTAAATGGAAGCCCAAAAACATTCAATGAAGTGCCCAATGTCAAAGAGCAGGTGAACGGCACAGCTGGACCAGAACTCCACCTCTTGAGCACCAGCTCAGTGCTCTCTGTTCTAGCACAAGACCACCCTCATCCCTTTCAGGTTGGAAAAAAAATTCTACAGAGTTTGATAATTAGCACCTCCAACTCCTCCAAAGACACTAACTGCATATGGAAACTTAAATTCTGACACCTAAGTTACTCAGGAACATTCTGTCTGGTGACCCCCAACCCTTGTCAAACTGTTTGTTCTAATTCTTCATGTATAATTTAATCTGAACGGACTCAACACAGTTTATCCCATTTTTAATGGGCAATCTTACATGGCACAGATTTATTGAAAGCTTCTAACACGCCAGTCGCTAAGCTAAGCACATCATATTGATTATCTCATTTAATCATCTCAACAACTCTATGAGTTAGGTAGTATTATCCCCACTTTTCAGATGAGGAAAACGAGACTTAGAGAAGTTAGTAAACTGGCTCAAGGCCACACATCTAATCCAGGTCAATCTGATTTCAGCATCCAAGCCTTAACCAATATGCTTCTGAGAGCTGCAGACTTCTTAACCACTGAGCTATTCTTTCAAAACATTATGCCAATTTTTTCTTTATCAATATGTACATCAAGAATTCTCAATCCAATATTCAGCTTAAGGAGCAAGTGGATTCTAGGCAAAAGTACACTAGTATCAATAATTGAAACAACATGAATTACCTTGTGAGGAAGCCTGTCAGGAACAATGTGACAAAATTGAGTTTTTTGGACTTTTAGCCAGCTTTTTACTCTATGGGCTGACACCAATTATGAACCAAACTACAGGAGCTCAGTGGAGACTCTCAGTCATTTGGTACATGTCCCACTGCAAGAATTAGGCTGGGCAGGAAAGGTCTTCTCCTAAGTAAGCTAGCTATCTTATGCTGTTTTCTGCACCCCTGAACCCATTATTTTTAATTTATATTTTTAAGGATTTAAAATCACTTGCATATGAACTGGTGCACTGTAACCTGCAATGGAGAAGAGGAGAATAAGTATCCTTATTTGATCCACTATATGTAAAAGCAGACTAATGCAATGAGCAAATCATTTACCTACTGTGAATCTTGGGTGAGTTACTCATCTCTTTACATTTCTTCATCTATAAGATGGAGTTAATAACTACATCTCCCTCGTGGTTAGTTTTGAGGATTAAAGGAGGTACTACCTATCAAGCACTCAGAAAAATACTCAGTGAACATTCCCTATTCTTATTCTGGTGATGGTAGAAGTGGTGGTTATTGCTATTAAAATCATCACAAAATGGAAGTGACTTCACTTACATAATTGATCATGGTACTGAAGGTCTGTCAAAAAGAACAGTTCTGTATTAACCATTCAAAACTAAAATCATTACTTTTGGCTGCATTCTTTAAAATTAAACTTCTCCATATCAACTCTTGACACCCCTATATCTAATAGTTAATTCACCCTGGGGGGTTCCTCAGAGACTCCATAAAATAAAATCCACTGGAAATAAAATCCAGGTTTTCCTGTGGTTGTGAAAGTCATCAGGATCACCTTTTTTGAAAATTTTGCAAGTCAGGGTCATATCATCATGTTCCATGGGGAACTCTTCACACTAAAGCTTGAACACATGCTGAAGCTAACCCAACTGCCTTTCAAGGAAAATTCGGACTTGCCGATCAGCATCCCTACGGTCTATCTCAGCACCGAGGTGCAATGATCTTCCTACCAGACAACAGTCTAGATTAGGATCTCAGTTTTTTCAAGAGATTGACAACTTTACCACTTGCTTAACAAGAGGCCCACTAGCACAATGGTGACATGCTTATTAGAACCAGGGAGATCTGTATTTGAATCCTGCCACCCAGCAGCTGTACAACCTTTCGTGAGTCATTTAACCTTAGCAAGCCTCATTTTCCTCTGCAGAATGGGATTAATAATAGTACCTTCCTCACTGGGCTGCTGGGAGGACTAAAGAAGATAATGAATATAACGTGCATAGTATTCACTAATAACAAGTAACCATTATTCCTAGTTTAGGGAAACACTCTCAAGCAGCAACAGAACAGGAGCTTTTCTACTACCCATCTCCTACCAAAGCCTGGATGAGAGAAGTGATGTTTACAGAAGATGATCCTCTAATCTGGATCCTCTAAAAACACATTCCTGGATAACACGGAACCACTAGAAGATGATATACTTGCTTTTAGTTAACTTATCTCCTTAAAGCATTGTAACAGTGTGATAGAGTGGGGAGAACATGAGCTCTAGAATCAGACAAGGTCTAGGTCTCAATTACAAGTTTGCTCCTTACTAGCTATGAGATCTTGAGGAAGTTATATACATTCTTTGAGACTGTGTTTCCTTATCATTAAATGGGTATAATGATACCTTTAAAAAGAAGTTGTAGTAACTAAATGTTTATGAGGGTTAAACAAAATAAGGCATGCAAAGTCCCTAGTATAGTGCCTGACACATAATGAATGTTAGCCCCTTGCAATGCATTTTTATATTGTTGCATAGCTATAAAATTTAGCTGAGAGCATTATCTTCTGTCATTCTTATTGTCTCTTATCTAAAGCCCCAAATGAAACATTCCTTTTAGAACACAATCCTAGTAAAATCTTTATTTCCCTCTAGCATGTTTTCCCTTTTCTGATAAGAAATATGTAATTGATTGTGGCTGTATTTTTATCTTGGCTGCCAGGAAGCTCAGACAAATTAAATTCAACTGTAGTAACAGTATGGGTCCTAGTGGTTCTGCATATTGTATGTCCTCCCTGGTTTTGACATCTATTTTCACCTATCTTTGATTATTACAAGAAGTCTCAAATCTTTTATAGAATGTGAGAAGCTACTAACTAAACATCTAATCAATTCAGTTCAAGGGGAAGACAGTGATTTAAGTGTTATGAAAAGAGCACCAGACTTGGGATGTTCAAGGCCAACTATTCTCAAACTTGTCCCCTCTCCTTGGGCAATTCATTTAACCTTTCAGATCTATATTTTGTCATGTCAAGTAGTAACAATTGTCTCTAAAGCCTTCTTAGAATCATTTACGTATGCAAGTGTGCTCTGTAACCTGTCAAGTGCTATACAAGGTCAGGTATTATTATTTCTATTATCACGGAAGAGGTAGATGTTCACACGAGAGAAGGTGTGCACTTACACAGAGACTCCGTGCAGCACTGAGGACCCCTGCAGGCAAACGTGGAAGGTGTGTAGTGATGGGGGCCCGAAGCAGCCACCATGCTAGGCTCACTAGAAAGCTCTAGCAGGACTCACCCAAAAAGAAGAGGCCTAATGGAAATGAATCAAACACCCTAAGGGACAATCCCAACTCAGTGAACATGCCAAACAAAATTGTTATTTGGTCACTAATCTAAACTGATTTGTTTAGAGGACAATGCAAATGAGACCGTGGTTTGTTTCCCATGATCCTGAGAGCTGCACCCCTCACTCTCACTATACCCATCAAAGGAAGAGGGTGTGGGTCACAGGGGGGCTTATAATGTGGGAATCCAATCTCTCCCCATAATCCCCTACCAATGACAGCGGGTACATCACATCAACTGGTACATCCAAAAGTACTCATATACTATTAATGTAATTCAGAGAGGAGGATTTTTTTAAAAGGCTAAATTTGGGCTAAAACCAAGCAGCTCTTAATAATAGGGAGGGTAGGTGTTTCTCCATTTTTAGAATAACCTGCCAACTTATTCCAGGAGTTCAAATGTTCTCTCGGCATCTCTAAGTCTTTTATTTCAAAAACCCATCCCCCTTACTAATAACTTAGTGCAGCAGCTGTCTGCCCATGGTGGAGAGAAAGAAGGAAATTGCTGCAGGATGGTATGTTGGAAAGATGATGAGGTAGGAGGCAGAGTTGAAAGTCACAGGTTCAAGTCTCAACTCTGCTCCTTGCTAATGCATGAATGTGTCCAAGTCACTAAATGATAATAACTAATATACCCTGAGCCTTATTCTTTGCCAGTGCCCTTTGAAGACCTCATAAACTGTTTAACCCTCAAAGCAACCCAGTGAGGTAGACACCTTTCTCATCTTATTTTATAGATCATAACCACGCAGACTTAGAACAATCACAACTTGCCTACCATCAAAAAGCCGGCAAGTAAGGCAGACTGGGATCTGAACACAAACTATGATTCCAAGCCCGTGGTCTTAACCACTGTGTCATATTCCTTTTGTAAATCTTGCTTTTCTTCATCTGTGAAATAAGGGAGTGATAAAACGGACATTAGATTTCTCATAAGGTTGTTACGGGGATCAAACATAATCCCCCATAATCAAACACAATGACAGTCCTTCATTAAGTCTAACGTATTATACAAATGTGACATGTTCCTACTCAAGGCAGCATGCATTTCCTAACACCAACTACTTGCTAGGCAAGGACAAGTGAGGCAATATGCCAAAAAGAAGTTACTTCTACGTATTCTGAACTCAGAAAAGAAACAACAAAAAAAGATGTTGAAAAGACATCTGTGAAAATGAGTGACTGCTGTAACAAGAGCAACCATGGCCAAGCTGATGAGCAACGGGAAAGGCCCGTTCAGAATCTGCCCACACCCTTCAGAAAGACACCACTGTCACCTAAACTGCTGGGATTTCAATACAGTACAAGCTATTACACTGCAAAGCTCATCCATTTCCAAGGCAACCCACTTTCAGAGGAGTTTTCTCTAGGATTCAGTTGACTTTAGACCAATCAAGTGGAAAACAACGATTCATAGCTGTAATTTTCTAATTTTGAATACACCAAGCTTTGGAGAAATGAATAATGGAATCCTCCAGGACTTGACTACACCCAATCAAATGCTCCTCACTTGTAGCCAAACCACTCCAGTATTCCAGCCAGACCAGGAGCCCAAAGACCTTGTCCTAACCCTGACTCCTGCAATACAGGATCTGTGACCTCAGGCAAGTTGTTAGCCTGTAGGAACCTCTGATTTGTGTTTCTAAAATAGGAATAATGCTTGCTTTAATTGCACCTAGGATTATGGAACAATTTGGATACTGTGTATAAAAGCCTCTATAAGTCATATAGCACTACCAAAAATAAAATATTTTGCAACATATAGTCAACTCAGCTTAGTTAACTCCCTGAATGCCCTTTGAACTGTGTACAAAGGGCCCAGGGAAAACTTTCAATGCCATCCAAAATACCTTTGATGAAAAAATGCAACTTGGAGCAAAGGAGGAAAAAGCAAAGTGTGAAAACATGAAAAGTGCTATAAAAATATATTTTGCTGCAGTCGATGAGGCCCTCCTGGGACCTTTTCTGATTTCTTTTTAGGGAAAACACACATTTCCCGATCACAGACTTCAAAAGTACAGCTAACAAAAATACACTCATGTACTTAGTGCAGAAAAGTTTCAGAATTCCTCTGGCAAAACAAAATCTCCCTTTGCATCAGAAATTTCTCTTCTTGCCCTGGCTAGAAGACAGAATAGCTAACAAACCAAAACCATGATATAAATCATCATGGTAAGATACTATTCCATGCTCTGGTGATATATGTAAAGTCATTCTGGAAGAAAATCACTGAGTAAGCAGAAGCAGGCTGAGGTTTGGTGTCCTCTTGACCCTGTCATTCGATCCTCCTTCTCTTCCTTACATCATACGAGTCACAGATAGAAAAGGCATGAGCATGATTTAAAGTCAATGCTCCTGAAACATTCACCCAGAATGGTTTGCCCCTCCACCCTTCGATACTCTAACTTGTAGAATTGGTATCCTCATGGGATGATCTCAACTGCCAGGCGAGTGTTACGTCAAAATAGACAGTCATGGAGACACGAGAGAAGGCAGGAATGCACCTCTCCTGCCAACACCAGAAGCTTTTGCTGCGACTCACTGGTGGCTCAAAAACAAATGCTTTATTTGACACATTAATACAGTAGGAAACAATATTTTCACAAAAGGAGGTAATGACATGTAAGCAGAAGTTGGAGGTGATTCAGTAGATGAAATAGCATTGGGAAAAAAAAAATCTGAAGTTGGAAAGCAAAAAGTTCTATTTAAACTCAGATAAAAAATTGATGCTTTAACTCACTGTGTGCATTTCGCATTGTATATGTCTAATTATTAACCTGAAGTTGGTACCTTTTGTTTCCTCAAATATTAGTCAAAGAAAATGAAATTAATTTTTAGATGGAATTTTCCTAAACCAGGCCTCCCCACATTCAGGCAGCGTTGACGGCTTGTGTTAAACAAGAGTGCTTATGCTCACCAGGCTCCCTCCTGGCACAGAGCTTTGATTTATGCTCTTCTTTTAACCTGCAGTGTGTTTCTCTTCAACCTTCACTAAATTTTTCTTTCTCATCCTTCAGATCTCAACTCAAGTATGACTTTCTCGGAGAAGTCATTTCTTGACCTCCCTAATTTGGTCTAATCCCACTATTATCAGATTTTATAGCACCATGAGACAGACTCCCTCATAGCACTTTCCATAGACGCAATTTAACATTTATTTGTAGGGGTATTCGACTGGTAAGTGTCTCCTCCAACAGACCATAAGTTCCCCAGGGGCAAAAGTGTCTTTAATTTTGCTCACCATCAAATCCCCAGCATCTAGCACAATATTTGGTACACAGTAGACCTTCTACAAACATTCCAGATGAAGGAATGGTGGATGACTGAGGCATCTCATCCTTCCTGATACTGACGTGGCCCTGGGGTTTATTGAGAGATTCTCCTTAGTTCTCAGTACTGAATAACTTTTCCAAGACTTCTTTGTTCAGAAGGAGCAGATTGGAGGGCTAAGGACCACCTAGAGCAGGGAAGCTGAGTGACATTTTACAGCAAAGTCACTTGAAACCAACAAATTTTCAAAACATGCCTCTCAGAAGCAGCCAGGATAACTGAGCAAATTTCAAAACTTTAAAATTCAAAAAAAAATAAAGAACAAATGAACAAACAAACAAATGAATGATCAATTTACTGTAGACTGATCAATAGATAACAGGTTTCAAAATAAGATAAACAGGTTGATGTTTCACCCAAAGAGAAAAACTATCTGTCCATAACAAAATCTAGCCACACTACCCATTTCACCTAGTCAGTTTTATCTATTTTAGTTAGCTTGTTTTATGTACTTTCTCCAATAGAAAACGTAATTACTTAGAAAATCAGCAGTAAAAAGATGCACAATATGACTTCTGATTCTAAGCTAAGATTTCTGGATTAAACATGTAGGATTTCAAGGAAGAAAACAAAAGCCTTCTTCATCTAATTGCTTAAGTTCTTTATCACTCTGTGGTAGAACGTAAACAAATAAAGAATTGATACTGACAATACAAATTGAATTTGGATGAGTACAATGTCTTTCAGATTTCATTTACTCTAGCATATAGCTCTGAAGAAGCCTGATCCAACTTTTTTCATAATCACTCTACTGCAATGGTTGAGAGCCTTTGCTTGGAGTCAGAGACATCCAGTGTTCCAGCAATGTCACTTGCCAACCATGTAATGCCAGGTGAGTCACTCACCTCTGCGAGCCTCAGGGTCATCAACCCTGAAAAGGAGGACATTAACCTCAGAGGGCTTTGATGAGGAAAACTGAGATTATAGTTTTTATCAGAGTACCTAGAACAGAGCTTGTGTTCAATAAATATTTTTTATTATTAACAGCAACATTTTTTCAATGAAATTCAAGTCACTTTATACACAGGTTCACTCTTATTCCTTCTCATAACTCTCCTTTGTAAGGAGAGAGAGAAAGAATAGATAGACATATCTATAACATATAGACAGACCAACCTAGAAAATGTAAGGAGTTACTGAGGCTCACCAGCAATAATGACAAAGTTAAGAGAAGCCAGGTCTTACTTTCTGGAAGTAAAAACACATGACACCATTTTACTATTTATGGAGTAAATAATAGAAGTAAAATATTCATTCACTATACCCACTATACCCATAGGTGTGTTGGCCACCTATCCCTTTCCATCAGGAAACAATACATTTCTCCCAAGCACCATCCAGTACATTTAAGCTTACATCTCATTGGTCGGGACTAAATCACATGGCTACCCCTAGCCACAAGGGAACCTGGGAAATCAAGGTTTTTAGCTGGCACATTGCTGTCATGAACAAAACTGGGGTTGTGAGGATAAAGAAGGAGAGGAGAATGGATATTAGGCAGACTACTAAGCAGAGGCTCCTAAAATGGACTCTTGTGCTCAGTTTAAGTACAGAAAGAAAATGACCATATTCTTTCCTTCTAAAGGGGGAAGGGGGTCCAGCCCAGTGGCATAGCAATTAAGTTCACGCCCTCTGCTTCAGTGGCCCAGGGTTCGCAGGTTCGGATCCCGGATGCGGACCAACGCACCACTCATCAAACCATGCTGTGGCAGCATCCCATATACAAAATAGAGCAAGATGGGCACAGATGTTAGGTCAGAGCTAATCTTCCTCAGCAAAGAGGAGGATTGGCAAGGGACATTAGCTTAGAGCCAGTCTTCCTCACACAAAATAAATAAAAATAAAGGGGGGAGGGATGCCTTAGTAGAAGCACCTCAGCTTGTTCACCACCTGGGTTGGTGCATTCCTGGGTGAAGGGGCAGTGAAACATAACCAGCTCCTCACCTTCCCTCCCCTGTCCTGACATGTGCCTCCTCCTCCCAGGCTCAACTCAAGTGCTACTTCCTCTGCAAGGCCTTCTCTCACACACCCCAGCACACCAGCACGTTCCTTTATGCCGTCACACCACTGTGCGTACAACTCCACTATAGCAATTATCACATTCTCTTAAATTTGTCTGATTTCTGTCACTTTCTCCACTAAACTGTCAGTCTTTTTACGGAATTTTCATCTCTGCAGGCCCAATGCCCATGACTATGCCTAAAAAGAAGTACTCCACAAATATTTCTTGGATTGGATCAAAATGGACTGAACCAAGATGAACTGAGTTGACTTGCACTGCACTGCACTGCAGGCCCAGGGGTCTGGCTGCATCTCCTTTCTCACCCTGTTCTGGTAGCTAATAGGGTGCCTGCCCTGGTACCAGGAAGGCTGATGACAAGCTTACAAGCTTATGGTTCATACAAATAGATCATGTCTCAATGAGATCATCCATTAGCCTGGCTTTCTGGCCAAAAAAGGGAGTCAAAAAGCAGTTACATTATCTTATTTCCTCTCAGGGGAACCATGGAGAAAGGCGTAAAAGTCACTGTTTACCAAACAAAAGGCTAAGAAAACATTTTTTCCTTTAACAATATGACAAATTAGTGAAAGTGACAAAAATAAATAAAAACCTACCACACACTCAAAAAGTTGCACAAGTGCCTAAAAGCCAAACTCTAATTGTGAATGTGTTGGCATTTGGCACAGAGTTCAGGATTTCAAGGAAGCAAGCCACTCTTTTATGAACACTAAACAGAAATGTCACAAGTAGCTTTTGATTAAACTATGATTGTCACAGTATATAGGAATGAACTAACATATGGTGTTTTTAAAATAAACTACTAACCACATCCAGTGGTTTCAATTAAAGAATGGTTCATTGCTTACAAAAATTCCCCTAGACCCAGCTGTCTTCCAAAAAAGTCCCATTGCCTCACTCTGAATTTCCACTGTCATCAGGCGGATTACTAAGAGGCCAGTCTTGGATTCGGTGTAGACACTCCGGGCAGCCTCTGTAGAAAGTAAGTACCTTCCTCCAGCTTTGTCTTGTGGCTGAACCAATCCTGGGGGTAATCTCCTATAAGGAGTATAAACCGAATTGCCCAGTTATATTAAATGACCTGCTAAAAGATCAGAGAATATTTAAAAGGATTTTCTTAGAATGCTAAGGTTATTTATACTATGGTGTTCCGGTATTGAAAAAATAAGTGTTAAGAAAAGGACTAGTATAGCTATAAGACAAGGCCCACGTTCCTCATAGGAGGAATATCTTGTAGAAATGACTCTAAAACCAATACAAAGAGGTAATGTCTTCATTCTTGTATGAAAGGAAGCTAGTTAGAGAATCACTGTAATCATTGCATAATCACAGTAAAAAAAAAAAAAAAAGACTATCCCTATGAAATTAAAGATAAGGCAGGTAGAGGCCACCTGAAACCGGTTTGAGGAGAGCATGCACAGACCTGGTCCTGCTACATAACGGGGCTCTCTTTAGAGGGGTAAGACGTAAGCCTTTGCCACTCACCCAGGGATTTTTCTGTTCTACTTTGGTCTCATTGTCTTTCTTGATAGTAAGGGTCCCTCCACCTCCTCTCTCTCTCAGAATTTTTCATGTCCTCTCTCTTCAGTGTCATTCATGCGCTTTCTCCCTCCATCCCACGACTGGCCAAAATATAGAACTCAGTGACATTTTTAAAACTCAATTGTTATTTAAAAATAAATACATTCCCCAGGTTGGTTTTTCTTCTTACACATTGCCCTTGGTGGATTTCTTTTTCATCTAAACTAGTATGAGCCTTCTATTGAAATAAAGGTTCCCATTCCCACTCTTAAAGACAAGACATTATCCCCACCTGCCAAAAAAGGGAAGCATCTCTGCCACTCCTGCCTGTATACAACCATATGCAAAGAAGATCCTCAAGTTTACCTCAAGGAAACTCACTGCTTAGATGTTTTTACAAATGTCAGAAAGAATTATAGAATCAAAGGAGCTTAAAGAGAACGTAGCAGAGACAGATTGCCAGTCAGTTTCATGGGGGGGAAAAAATCTATAAATCTTCCAAGTTTGGTTTGAGCATGCAAATAATAGCTCAGAAAAGTTTCCCCAAGTCCCACTTTTCACACTTTCACACATACATTTCAAAAACTTTGATTAGCATTTGATCTAAATACCAGTTATCTACCTTCCGTTCTTCTCAACCAGAGTATCTTGCGCTCAAAATGTATATTTAAGAACTAGAGAAACAAGGGAGAGTATTAGCTGTTTCTGGGTGTGGACATCAATAAAAAATAACCCAAAAATCTTTTTGAAATTTTTTGCTTGTTTTTTCTTTGTTTGGGGCATTCGGGAGTTTCACAAGAAGTAACAAAGTCAAGTTAGACAAAGCATTGACTTAGGATTTTATAGTTGCTTATGCATGTGTTCTGGATATTGGGTGAATCTGGAGTGGATTTCTAGTTATAGAAATTACTATTCCCATGCTTTGGTAACAGAAACTGCCCTATTTTCTGCTGAAAACAACTTCAGTTTTGAATGAACACAGCTAGCTATATGGTCCACATGTTTATTGTCAATTTGCATTCAGAAGTCACATTTTCCATTATACCTAAATTACTCCTTCCCAAAGCCTCATAAATGAAGCTGAATCAATTGAATATAATTGCTTTCTCTTGTGGCCTTTGTGGTAAAATTTTGGTAACTGACAAAGGATAATTTTAATATAAATTGCTGGATCACAATAACACCACTACCACAAGCGGCTTCTAAATGAGGGTACCCAGTGCATTTTGCTTTTTTTAAAAAACGGAATTCTGCTTAACTGGCAAACAGAAAAGAATAAAAAATTTCAGGGATGTTCTAGTTTCAAAATCATTAAATCATAATTCTGAGAAGGATGTACAAAGATCATCTCAGTTCATCTCTGCAGCAACATGGATTAATCTGTTCACCCATATTACACGTACATAACCAATTCTTAAAATTTTCTACGTAAGACACTCCACAAGCAGCCTTGGTGACACACTCAGTAATTAACAATTCTCACTATCATAAGTAGCCTCTTTTATATACTATTCTCACTCATCACAGGGAATTACAAACCCTAAATAAATAGTCATAAGCAAAGGCAGGCTTATTCTAACTCAACATGCTGTATGGTTCTTTAGAGAAATGCCATCTTAAATAATATTTTGCATTCTTACATTGGCCTGCATATTTTCACACATTTTAATATTTTCCCATGAGAAAAAGTACATGCAGGGTAGCTCTTTTATTTCTACTTTGAAAACATGGACAATTTCTATTTTATTTACATGCTAATTAGTCATTGCAAAACAAAGTTGTAGAACTATATAGCATGAGAAAAATTACTTTTCCTGGCCTTCCCTCTTTTCATTTCACCATTACTCAACTCACTCTATTGCACAACTCTGGTGATTTCTATTTTAATTACATTTCAATAAGATCTAGGTTGGGGGGAGGTAGCAATTTTTTTTTTAATTCAGGTAGTTATTAATACTGAATAATTACATAACCTTCCCTCTTCAGTTTTTATTTTCTTGGACAGACCAGAATGTTTTAACCAAACTGGTAATTTCTGGACATTTTATTATGCATCCACTCAAATGATATGCTATTTCAGAACATGACTCAAAATAAGTATGAAATATTGCTCCTGCCTTTGAGGCTCTAATGATACTATTGGCGAGATGACACACACCTGAATGAAAGAGGTAAGTCAATATTTGCAGCTTTACAGGTCTAAGTACCAGCACATGTAGTATAGATAATGCTTATCACAGGAGAGCGAAAACTGGGCAAGTCATTATGAGCTGGTATAAATGCACTCTTTAAGGCCTTTCTGAAACAGAGTAAACCTATCATTTTCATTAAAGTACTTAAAATATTGAAAATAGTAGAGGAAACTCCATTACATTGTCAATTCACTCTTAAATGTCTAAGGACCCCAAGTTAGGAAACTGCTTTAAGTAATGAGGAGCATTAGAAGGTTTTTATCATTGTTTGTTTAATTAAGGAGAGACTACATAGAAGTGATATTTTAGATGTCTAGAAGCCTTGTCTGAAATAACTCCCTTTTATTTCAAGGAAGAACCTGAAGTCTGAAAACCCAAATGAGAAGATATTGCCTTAGGAATTCAAAGGAAAGGGCAGACACAAGAGACACTTTGAAGGAAAAACCAGTAGAACTCAATGAGTGACTGACTATGGAAGAAAAAGAACAGGGAAGAATCAAAGATAATGAGATTTTGATTATACAGGTAACCAGGATAATGGGGACTCTATGCTCACAACACCTCTATAAAAGTGTGATGAAAAGTCAAGTAATGCTCCTCATCCATGGGAAAGTTATTACAGGAACCCAACATGCCTGCTTCCAGATTGTGGTCATGGAAGAATTCCAGAGAATTTATTTATAAAGTATACCCGTGGTCCCCCATTGTCCCTCATCCCAACTACTTCTGCATCAACAGTTCAAACTCATAAAGCCCTGAATCCAAATCTCTGGTATTAAGAACATACAGTCCTTTAAGAATTATTTCCTATGGTATGAGAAATTTCCTAAACAGAATACCATTTCAAGAAGATCCCTGCCAATATTTTTCATTCTTTCAGTGCTTCCAATCACATACACACACACACAGACACACACGCTCACATACACATTCACAAATACAGTCACACCCTCCAGCTTCCTGCCTTGTAAACTTGAACTCCCAACCACAGGATGTGTCCTGCCTTGCCTAGGTGGTACTGCCTATGGCAGACAGTCATTTACACCCTGTTCTCTTCATTAAAGTATATTTCACATCTTAAATTCCACACACTACTCTGGTTTTCTCCCCTTTTCCACCCTAAGTCACAACCTCTTTTTAGCCTGGAGAACCCTAGCACCTGGAGCACAATAGAACCCTCTTGAGGCCTCCTGAACTCATGAGTCCCTATAAATAGCACCAACATCAACTCTCCCATGACACACGTAAATACACTATTCATAACATCTCATGGCATGATAAAATGGGATAACTATTGTAATAGAATAGTCTGGGGCAACAAGAAATGACACCTTCCCATAGTGTGAGAACCACCACTTGGAGGGCACTTCAAGGTGACTTCAAGAGACATGCATTTCAGAAATTCAAGATTCCCTAAGAGATTTATGTAGTTAACTGGCAGAAGAAGACAGAAGCACCATGACACAGTCCTCCTGTATTCGTCAGCGTCACAGAGGAATAAACAGCAATTACTTGTACCACACAAAACACAACATTGTTGGACCAATCCAGTGCCTCCAAAAACACAAGTATGTCAAACATTTTTCTTTTCTGCACAGCACTGCCTTCAAGTTGCAGACTTGTTCCAACCAACAGCCCTTCTTAACCAGATTAATTTCACTGAGAAACACAAAGAAAGAGCCAGAAAGAAATTCTTCTCATGAAAGAGCAAACAGCCCATTTGCTTTCAGGGGCCCAGAACTGGGAATTCCAACTGCTGACTAAATTCAAGGGAACACTTGGTAAGCAGAGCCCCTTGCTAGTGGCAGTATTCTACACAAAAGAACAGCACAATAGACATCACCTCTGCCCCTTGAATGTCTTGTTTCCTTGGTCCTTTCACCTGCCAGCCAGCATCCAAGCTGATACCCACTGGCAAGTTAAAGAGGCTGAATTTAGGTTAGTTCTCCCAAAGCTGCCCTTGGGAGCCAGGAGCCAAGCTGACAGCGAAAGAAGAGGAATAAGTAGTGAGAATTTGTAGTAGAAAAGGCCAGAAGAACTTAAACAAGAGTGATTTGTGTTCATAGGGAATTAACCTCTAGAAAGATCTAGCCTGAAGCTTTTGGCATTACCTGTGTATAACGGATGGGTAAAGAAGAGCTTGTTGAAAGTACTCAGAGTAACTCAAGATAATAACTGCTAACTATTATTGCTAACCAGATGTCCTGCTCATTTAGTACTCAGAACACTATGAATTAAGTTCTATCATTATCCCCTTTTTACAGCTGAGGAAACTGGAGAGAGAAAGGTTAAGCATCTTGCCAAGGTTACACTGCTGGTATGAGCTAGGATTCAAATGCAATCTGGCTTGACTATGTGCTCCAAACCGCTATGATATGCTATCTTTCCACAAAATTACATCATAAGTGCCCCTTCTGAAAAGGCGAATTTTAAGTTTTCAACTATTTTTTAATATAAAAAGCCTTTGTTCTCAGACCTAAAGAAAAAGCACTTCCTCCTACTTCTATAAGATGAAAAATAGGGAAGAGGATGAAAAAGATAGTATAGTTCTTTCGTGCTTGTGTTTTGTTTTGGTACTTGACAGGGACAGAATCTACCTCATTTCACACACATTCTGAAGATTCCCTTCTCTCCTGCATACTAACTCATTTGGGGGCTATGCAAATGGCATATGGAAAATTAAAGAAATCTTACTTTATGATACCAGAATTAAGGGTCTTGCCTGAAAAGATTTAAAAATCAAGAAAAAGTAGACATGCACCAAGAAGAATGAGGTCAGGTTGGGGGAGGGCACAGGGGTGTGCACTGGGAAAAGGGGAAGTCAAATGACAAAACCCCAAATAATCTTGGCTCATATGAAAAGCTAGTCTGTTCATTTACCCGGAAGTACCACACAAAGGCAGCTGCCCATTGCTCTGTTTCAGTTTCCCACATATAACTGGATCACTAACCGGCATCCATTGTTCCAGGCTCATAGAACAATGCTCACTAGCATAAATCCATCAGTCCTGGCACACATCCAAAGAGCTAAAAAAGGAATACCACCGGACTGAATGAGTGTCTGTACGCACATACCTAGCGCTATGACTCCAAAACAGGGAAGACATGTGTGTGCCAGGCAGTTAGCACTTCCAAGCCCTCATGCGTGTTCAAGCTTGTTGAGAAATACATTACACATCAGACCAATATGCTGAACAGGATGTTCTGTTTGTAGCTCTGTTTCCTAACATTTTACACATCTTCAGAGTCTCTGCAGTCACCAAGTGGCCTGTGATTTCCCCATAAATATCCCAGGATACTAATAAAATGAGAAGTTCAGAGGTCAAAACCATCTATGGTGGGAAGTTGTGCTGTGTTTCCAGAGCCTATCTCATCCAGGACCACCTTCCCACCCACTTTCTGGGCAATCCTCAGAGGATGGCAGCTGCTAACTTAGAAAAAAAAAGAAGCGCACGGTGGAGGAGGCAAAAGGATTATTTTTAAGAAAGAGCACAATCTAACTTTTCTCTCCACCACCCCCGCCACACCACCTCCTCATTCCCTTGTCTCTCCTGCCAGCTCTTCCATTTCACTTCTCATCCCTAGCCCCTCTCCCCATTGCTCAGGGTACCACACTTCCCACACATATTTCCTTCTCTGTGTCCCAAGCTGGGACACCAGCTTTGACACCATGCTGGAAAGAGCAGCTGTGCACGGACTTGGAGCTGCTGCTGAGCTCAGAGGGGGAAACGAAGGGAGCGAGCTTCCTCCTCGAAGCTCCAAACGTGTAAGAATCAAAACACACATTCACTCTTTAGAAGCCCTGCCTTGACACCAGAGCCATGGAGAAAAGAAAAAGCACCTCTGTGATAAGCTACATGAACCTGGTAATTACGTCATCTTCCTGATGTGCCTAAATACTGGAAGATATTTGGCTGATTCCTTCTTATAAATGCCCTTTACTATGCAATTCCGTGCCTCTTTAATATGGCTTCTGAGCTGAGCTGCCTGAGGTCTGTGTGGAAGGGTGAGCACTTTTAACTGTACATGATGAATCTCTGTGCCCTGGGGATCAATTTCTCCCATCACCTCTGGGCGACAGGCAACTCAACACCCTTGGGGGTCACCTACCCAGACCAAAACACCACTTTGGCAATAGTTAAAATAATGAGGCACTTTCCAAAGTGGGATAATTAAAAGTTAGAACCATATTTTACATGGCAAGGGAAGAAGGCAGAGCAGAGAAATATAAAGATGATGTGCAAGGATTAAAGACAAGAAAATCAGCTGGATCTTTATTTATAATGTGGGAAATATTTAGACCAATAAAAGCAATGTTTTTGTCTTCCTCTAGAGTAATCCATCCATTCAATTACTCTTCAATAAGCACTTATTAAGCACATACTATGTGCCAGGTGCTGTGCTAGGTACCAGAGATAACATAGTGAACAACACAAATCTGATCCTAGCTCTCAGGGAGCTTACAATCTAGCATTAGCACAAGACAAAACTGTAGGCTCACAAAATTACAAGTTGAAACATGTGTTATGAAGGAAACAAAGAGCTGAGAAAGAATAACATCGGAGAATCTACATTAGATAGGGTAACACGGAAAGGCCTCTGAGAAGAGACAAAATTTAAAAGCTGGAATAAAGGGAGAGAAAAGCTAACCAGGACAAGAATGGGGTGACTGTTCCAGAAAGACAGGATTGCGTGTGCAAAGGCTCTGAGGCAGAAAAGGTTTGAGCACCAAGGAACTGAAAAATCAGTGTGGCTGAAGTAAAGTGAGCAAGGAATGAATGACACAAAGCGGGACTGGTGAGATACTGTGGCCATGGTGTCCAATCAAGAGTTTATTCTAAGGACAACGGGAAGTTTTCAGCAGACGAATGGCATGACCCAATTTACACTTTATGATGGTCACTGTTGCCTCTGTGCGGAAAAAGACTTGAAAAGCAGAGGCTGTTGCAATTGTCTACGCAAGAGACGACGATTCCCTGGACCAGAATGTGGCAGCCAAACTGAAAAAGAGTAGACAGATTCAGACATATTTTAGAAGTAGAACCAACAGAAGTCATTGATGGCTTGCGTATGGGGGTGACAGCAGGAAAGAATCCGAGATGATTCTCATCAAGTTGCTCTATTTATATGTGGAGTTTTCTCAGAAGTTATAAGCATCACCTGATACAACCTCAGGCCCGTGCAGGAATCTGGTCTAGGGGACATGGCATGTCTATATACATAGGTAACTCAAAAACTCTACATCCAAGAACAACAGAAACTACGTGTGGCTCTTCTTGGAGACAACAATGGCAGACTAGGCAGATGTTTCAGTAAGTGAGTTTTCCCATAAGAATTTTATTGTCATGTTGGTGCCAGAGCTCTGTAGCATCCCCAAAATCATAGGGTTAAATGTCTGTCTGTATCTGGGTGCAACAATTCTGACTTTTAAATAGAACTGCAGCAGATAAGCCAGCTACCAACTCATCTAGTCTCCATGATAAGCAGTGGAGAAAATACTGTAATTTCTAAGAGAACCTGCAGGTCGAATTGGATGACTCCCGTCAAACATGTCAAAGACATATTACAGCATAACTTATTGACTAGCAGGAAAACAACTAACTATAAAATGCGCATTTATAAATAATTTTGTTATGATCATTCAACAATTTAGTCCTTAACAACGGTCTTTCCATACGATCCCTTCAGAAACTGAATATATAACACAAAGCAGTACTCCCTAGGAAGGAGATCTCTGAGGGTAAAGAGAATGGACGGCTTTGTTTATTTTACATGCTGTGCCAAACTGCTCCCCAAACGCCACAGAAAGCAACAGCACTCCTGTAGTTGACATACATTCAGCCTTAGTACCTTTCTGCTCTGTTCATTCCCTATTACCTACTTGAGTATTGCTGGCATTGTTTCCATTGCCCTTCCTAAAAAGCTGGTACATAATTATCATCTCAAAATCCCTTGGCCCATTTGTCTAGGTGAGAGTCTCTTCCCTTTTTAGTATTTATAGTGATGATGCACTCTTGTTCTTAAATTGCAGAATGAGGGATGACTTATGAGGGAGACAGAGAGAGAGAGAGATCACACACATACACACACACACACACACACACACACACACACACACACACACTGCAGGGAGCACCTCTGATTCCGGCTCAGGCTTGCCAGACAGCAAAACAGACAGCAAATCAAGATAAACAGTAGTAATTTATTTGGAAAGGGATGTTATCTTTTGCTCCTCCAGACTATTAACTGTGACCTTTTTTATCTGCATTTCAAGGACTTTGCTCAAAACAGACCCCATTATTTTAGTCAATATACGAAGGATTCCATTCAGAAAGGCTTTCCCCCAGCATTCCAATGAAAAGTATGTAACTCTTACTTCCTGCCCTTTGGTCCTTTCTGTCTTACATTTATTCCAACACTTTTAAATTTTAATTTAGTGGTCCATCTCCAAACTCTCCTCAAACCTTTTCTCTTTAATTTGGTGGTCCATCTGTATCGCTCCTCTCAGCACAGTACTTCTCTAGCTTCTAAGCCACCTGCTCAATAGTGAGACTATAAAAGATTCACAGATTCACATCACTACACTTCACACCCTCTTTACTTTAACTCTGTAAATTCACTTTTCAACACTCCTGAGCTGTTAATTCTAATTTGGCTTCTCATCTTCTGCAGTGAGTGAACTGGATCTTTATCTGTGCCGTCCATAATGCATTTTATTGCAGGTTCCGCATTTCTGCAAGTGTAGCAAAGAGATGAAGAACTTACAAAGCTCTGCCAACATGAAAAGCTGTCACTATGTAACTCCTGTCAGGGAACCTCCCATCATTGGCATGTGTTTCTACTGCTTCTCCCTTCTACTGCACATATTCATTCTCACTTCAGCCGAAAAGCTACCCAGATAGCCAAAGATTCCCCACATCAAAAGCAACAAAAGCAACATACACATACACCTAAACACACAGTCCACCCTGTAACTTGAATCCAAGGGTGTTCTTTGACCTCCTGTTATTCTGTTCTTAATAACATATCATAACATAACAATGTATGACACTAACATGTTCAACATTTCAAGAGCTGTGTTACTCTATTCTTCTCTGACTTACAGGATGCTTTTCTACTATTCCTTTTTAAATCATTGACCTGGCCCACGACCTGATTAAATGTCACCCATAACCCTATAAATGTCACCTATTTATATATAATTATACATGTAGAATTCTCATCTTGACCTACTGTCTCAATAGAACCTATTTCTAAATAGGAACAATCCAAACATTTCTTCGAGTCTTCCAATTACTGTTGATTACTGTAGTTAAATATCATTTATGACACCCTGTCTTATTTCACTAGTTAAAACGTAGAATACACAACCACACCTAAACTTTGTCAGATCTTTTCTGATTAACTCGGAATCTTACAAGATCTCCTCCTAGACAAACCTGCCAGGACAAGAAAAGCATCTCCATAGACATTATCCTTTAGAGAAAACCATCCCAGTATTATTGTGTCCCTCCCCCATTATCCACAAGATCCTAAAAAGTGTCTTTCCCAAGGATGTGGGAGGCAAGCAGAAAGAGGCACCAACACCCAGAGGGTACTCACTCAGGGGTCTGAGGACGCTGCTGCTGGACTCATCAGCGTTTTCCACATCTGACTTGTCAGAGTAGTTCTCAGAGATTCTCTCCCTTTCCTTCTTTTCTTTGTGCCCTGTCTTTCTCTTGTGACGTCTCCTTCTCCTGTAGCTCTTCGGCACATGGACCCCAATATAGATGGTGTGGTGGCCTAAAGGAAGGTACACAAATCACCAGTCATTTCAAATCACATTCTCTGCTGCAAATAAATTGCACAAGATCCACACAGGTCAGAAGAAAATGTCTGTGAATGCAACATTACCATTCTATATTTGACAAAGTTAAACTGGAAAAATAAAATCTCCTCTCAATTTTCAGTTAACTAGAGTATAATTCAACCTGTTGGTTGGCTCTAGGATTCCATGAGGGTGTATTCTAGTCTATCCAGATAAACCACTTTTGTTTAGGAAAACCAAAGAATATCGAACCAGAAATCAGGAATCCTTGATTCTGGTCATACCTCTGCCATCAATTAGCTATTTGACCTTGAGCATGTCCCTTAACCATTCTGGGCCTCAATCTCATCATTTATATATAATGAGAGGCTGAAATTGTGTAATCCCTAGAGGTCCTTCCAGTTCTAACCTTCCATGAGTCTGTGATTATACTGAATAGAGCGATGAAACAGGAGCTCTTGGAAGCAGCAAAAAATAAAGATCTAACTCAAAGTTCAAGAAGTCATTCTGCTGGGGATAAGGTTTTACATTAAAACTTTTTTTTTTTTTTTACCCAATCAGCAGAATAGAGACTTAGAACTGGGACAAACTAAGAAAAAATAAGACATACTTGGAGAGAAAATTTTAGAAATACTCGAATGTTCACACTAGGAAACAGCTAAAATGAATGTCAGCTCCAGTGTCATTCTCATTTTTCTTTTTTCGTTTCCAAAAGTTTCTAAAAACTGGTTGTTGCAATGATAAAAATAAACCCAGCCCAGCAAAAATTGCTTTGAAGAGAAGGGCATGAGGAAAAAAAAGATTGTGAAATGCTTTTAGTTCTCTAGATGGAAGGAGTTGCAAAACTGACAAGTGGTATTATTTTTACAATATCTGATAAGACAGAAAAAAAGGAACTCAAAGTTCTACATTTTTTTTAAATTGGGAAACTTTTACTTTCACTTTATATACAGCATAACTTCTGGATGTGGGAACCTCCATTTTGGAAGTAATGTGAACACTTCTTTTTTGGAACTGCAAATTAGATTAGATTATAATCTAATCTCATCCACAGGTGTCCTTTCCCATTCTGGAATTATTCCTTGATGACCACTTTACAGTGCCACAGACAATATCATACACCTGCATGCAACACACGTACATGCAGTATGTCTGATATAAATTGCTGTGTCACTTTCCAGAGTAATTCATCAGGCATATCAAAAAACACCATAATTCACAAGGATGTTCCCTTGAATTGGAAGGATTAAAACAATCACATGCTCCTTCAAGAAAGAAGTTCCAACCAAGGAATGCAGAACCCTAAATGAATGGGTTAGCATTCAAAAGAAAACATCTGATACTTGGAATGAAGTTGGAGGCATCTATATAAAGCATGAACCTCCTCCCCAACATACATACAGACACACACACACAGACACACACACATACACGCACCAACTCAACTACTCAAAATACAGTGAAATTCTCCTCACAGAATGTGTGCCAATGAAAAATTTATCATGTCTAACCATTTGCAAGCAAATTGTTCTCATGGGAAAGCTATATTATACTAGGAAGTAGGAAACGTCTAAGAAACAATGTGAATTAAGAAACAGTGTCAATTGTTTCCTGCACTCCAGTTATTGAGGGCGTCCTGCAGCTTTATCTCAAGTCACACAATATATGTAAGCAAAGACAATCAATTTCTTTAGTAAATCAAACACTGAAAGCTTGGTTGCCTTTGTTCAGGAATTAGGAAAACATCATGAAAAAAATTAAGAGGTTGGAAATTATTTTTAAACCCATCACTTTAAATATATTCTGTACCATATTAAATAATGGCAACTAAACAAAAGAAATGGCAGTTAAACTACATTAGTCATATTGATGTTACACAGAAAGATTTTTTAATATATTTTTACCCAAATCTGCACAGTACATTTGATAAATCATTTAAAAGATGGTTTATATGGGCTGATAGGATTTTAAGGTAAGATTTCTGGCTACAAAGTGTTGTTGTTGTCAACCTGATGAAAGAGGGAGATTCAGAGAGTGACTTCTCAAAGCCCACGGAGAGGAATGTACCTTCCCTTTGGGGACCTAATTAGAGTTGTCATCACCACAAAAACGGCACCATTTTATTCACATGGCGATCACAGGCCTTCTACCTGCCTTATGAGTGAGATTCTGCTTATCCCCATCTCTTCCAGCTCCTCCTCAGATGCTTTCTCCTCGCTCACTCTGTCACACACTTTCCCACAGGTGGGGGAGCTTCCAGATATGATGCTGCACTATGGAGCCCAGATACCAAGCAGAAATGTGGTTCCTTTCAAGACTTCCCAAATTTCAGGCATTTTTTAACCAGCTTTATTGAGGTATAATTCATGTGCTATAAAATTCACTTAAGGATACAATTCAATGATTTTTAGTATATTTACAGAGTTGTACAACCATCACTGTAACCTAATTTCAGAACATTTCCACCAACCCAAAAAGATCCCTCAAGCCCACTTGTGGTCACTCTCTGTTCCCTATCCCATCCCATACAACCACTCCTAGACATCTTCTTAGTATTCTCAGTGATAGCCTCTGGGAAGTTACAATTCTCTGGTACCCACACGGCTATGAACTTTTTGTGGGGATCCTTACAGCCCAGTAAAATAGAATACTCCTTGGATGAGAAAGTTATTACCTTCCAAGAACTACCAGAGGAAATCATGGCACTGAGCTGAGGAATTCAAAATGCAAAGCATCCTCCTTCTTCTCTCATCCATTACTGTTAACTAAATTTTCCTTTTCTGTCTTATGTTCAGACAGAGGAAAAAGCACATGGTCCCAAGGTTAAATAAACCTTTAGGAGCTCAGGGACAGGGCTTGTATTCCATCAATCACTTCTCAACCTCTTTCCATTTCAGCTTCTTTGCCCATGAGAAGAGAGCAAGACAGCCTCACTTTGGTGAGTGGGGGTAAGGCATGCTTTCTCAAGGTGATGACCAAATATTTCACAAGCTGTATACGTTAAGTAACAAAAATGCAAAAAGTAAAATGAGCTGGAGTAGAAGCATTCTAACCACCCCCACAGAATACCTGTCTTCAGGATCAACAGAAGCAGCATTACTGGTGAAAATATGCTATTGTTGATAAGAATATCATAGGTGGATCTCAATATTTATTTTCATTAAAATATCTTTACCTGTCTCAGAGATATGTCATGAAGATTGATGGCTATTTTTAAAATCACAACTCCCAAAACGACAGAAAGCTCTTAGGAAAGCCATAAGGGTGGAGGGTGTAGTATTATCTTACATGTAAAATGAAAACAAGAAACTTGATAGACAAGCTTTCCAATCCAGCAAGAGTCTACGAAATAGTAAGATGCTCAAAGAACCAGGGACAGTCATCTGCCTAACTTATAAGGGAGTTTTAGGCTCCAAAAAATCTTCTCTGCTAGAAATGTCAGTAAAAACTGCTTCCAAAGATAATGTAAAAAGAAGGAGCAAAAATTTTTTTAAATAGCAATAATGAATAAGGAAAAGGCGATTGTTTAAAATGTTATTAAAATAAAGGTTACATTCTTGCTACTCAAAATTTCATAAAGTAAATCTACTAGAATCCACATTTGACAGTATTCATTTAGGTTTGAGTCAAAGGGCATTCAGTCCTTGATCTGGCAGTGGCCTCAGTATCATGTGTTCAAATAAATATCCTGCATGCCTTTCTCTGACAGATGGTGCGAGTTCCCAACAAACTCTAAATGTCTTGGGAATATTTCACAATCCAGTCCAGAGCCAGTACTACTGGGAGGAAAACATGGTTTTCCTGGTTATCTCTGAATGTCAGAAACTATCGCTAGGTGATCCTTGTTTCCTCCCATCCTCACCTGCTCCACCCCAGTTGAAAGCAGAAGTACTGTGAATCTATCATGTCCAATTCTCCCAATTCCTAACATGTTTCTAAACTAACAGCATTGATAGTTGCTACTATGTTTTCAGGCCAACGGAGAACCCTCAGGCTTCGTAACTCTGTAGCCATTCAGGTTAAAGAGGCTTTCATAGATATCCACTTTGCTACCAAGGATGATTTAGGACTTTGTAGGATTAAAATTCATCAAACCAGAAAAAGGTTTTACACCAGCCAAACTAAAAATTCTGTGGACAACTAATAGGTGGTTAATAACATATGCCTCTATACCTCTATGTATAAGATAGATCAGACAGCTCCTTTAGGAAACATGTTGCTGTGTTTACTGTACATACAGACGATAGCAACCATTTATTGAATACTTAGAAATGTGCCAGGTTCTGGTAGGTCTCTTATATCTGTTACCTCATGCAATTCTCACAATTGCCCGAATCCAATACTGCTATTAAACCCATTGTGCAGTCAAAGAAACCAAGGTTCAGGGAAGTCAAGGATATTTTCACTAGCTAATTCATAAAATCCCACAGGAGAAATATGTCTCAGGTGCTAATATCAAGAATAGTGAGGGGCCAGCCCGGTGGCATAGCGGTTAAGTTCACGTGCTCCGCTTCAGCGGCCCAGGGTTTGCCGGTTTCGATCCTGGGTGCGGACCTACACACTGCTCATCAAGCCACGCTGAGGCAGTGTCCCATATAGAGCAACTAAAAGGATGTACAACTATGACATACAACTATCTACTGGGGCTTTGGGGAGAGAAAAGGAAAAAAGGAGGAAGATTGGCAACAGATGTTAGCCCAGGGCCAATCTTCCTCAAAAAAAAAAAAAAAACCTTAAGAGAAAAGAATAGTGAGTGTTTCATCACTGTTTTGGTGGTGTTTTGCTTGTTGGGTTTTTTTTTTTTATAATACACACTGTATTTATGCTATCAGTCTTATAACTGATTATGTTCCCCTCTTCATGTTGACTGCTAGAAACAGGAGAGACAAACTGCAGGCCAACCTATAGCAGGTAGATAGAGTTTTGTGACATGCATTTTATACACAAACCTCACTCTTCCAACTTTTCAACCATTATTTTCCCCTTCACACTAAACCTTTTCAGAATAAGCAGTATATAAATATTTTTTAAAACCTGAGATATCAGTATGGGGGTAGAGAATGGGGATGGCTGGAGGTGGCTATGGGGAAGGTAGATTCCTGGGCAAAGATTTTACCTGTCCTCTGGTGATCCTTTACCTAGGTCTAAATCTTTGCCCAGAAATCCACCTTCCCCCATAGCTACCCCCAGCCATCCCCAGTCTCCTATATACATCTCTAATTAAACACTGAGGGATGTTCTGAATTTAATTTTTATCCACATTGTTGCTCTTTCTATAACCGACTGAATTTCTGATCTCTCCAGTTCAAAGCAAAGATTCCACAACACTGGGCATTTTATATCATTCTTTCAGAACTAATCAGCAATATTCCCAAAATATAAGTTAAATACTGCCTTCCCTGGCTTATCTAAAGTAACCTGGTCTTATGCCAAGATGCCTAACCCATGTTGTAGCCATTGCCAGAGGGATGTAGGAGAGGGAAGCAAAGTTAAGAGACATTATTTTATGATTAAGAGATATTTCATTATTATGAAAAGAAAATTGTGATAGGAGAGGCAGAGAACCTGGATGAGTGACAGATTATAAAAAGATGCTGTAAAGACTTTACTTCTCGGACCAAAATAATCTCAAAGATTTTTCAGAAGCATGCATAAGAAACCTTAAACAGAATCATAGTATCAAGTCCAGACGCCACAGAGGTTGTGTGTTGGCACTTTATATAATAGAAATAGATCAGTATGCATAATCATAAACACTCTAATAAATGAAATACCAGTAACTTGTTAGCATATTACTCCCCAACGCTTAAGAGTGCCCACAAGCAGCTCTAATAAGATACAATCAAAGTAACATCGCTAATTAACTTGGGCATAAATACCAGCTCATGAAAATAAAACCCCCTTCAAAAGGCATGGTGTCATTTTGCAGTTCACCCGTGGTGAAATGTCTGCCTGAGGGACCACACTTCAAACATATACCTCTACTCAGGACAAAGGGTGATTTCTATTTTTGTATTTTGGATACGGGCAACTTTTCACATAGAAAAAATAATGCACGTGTTTATTAACAGATAATTACATGTTACATATGTAATTTATTCCTACATCATTTTGAATGCAGATGAGTAATCTATTTTAATATTAATGCTACCAATCACACTTAGGATCAGTCATGCAAGCAAATAAATAGTAAAACCGATGAAAAACAGGGAAATACTTTTCTTCCCACTGAACTGCAGGGGAGTTGTGTCAACTGAGAGCCTCCCAGAAATCCTTAAGGCGACCTGAGGTGCCCCAAGCAAAACTGATAAGAAATCTCGGTTTGTTACCTGGTGTTTACTGCGCACAGTACTTTTAATATTTAATATTTGATGATGATGATGATAATGTCTGGGCAAGAACAAACAGCACAGGAAAGGTCTCGAAGGGGAGTTGAGCTTATGGTTACTTAGCTAAACGCCTGTCCTTTAGCTCAGTAAACTTCTGTATCCGCCTTTTAAGTGCTCATTTTTAGCAAAATTGTTCTAACTATAGTCTTTAGGTAAAGGTAAGGACCTTAACACCACACACTGAAGTTAAGTTTCCACTGCAGTTTCCATTACCAACAGCTGATCACAGAGGTGGAAACTGACCAGCACTACAAAAATTCTGAATTAGTGAATATTTTTAAAGAAATACAACTTTATTATGTTCAGTGATCATCAATTATTTGAAAAGATCTAGACTAGAACAACCACTTAAAGGTACCATAGGAACCTACCTTAATGAATAAATAGGATTAAAAATCAGCTTATCTTTTATAAACTGCGGTTCCCGAAGTGCTTCACAATCTCTAAAAAGCTGATTCTCCAAAGTAATTTTAACTTTGCTGTAGCAAAACCTCTTTTATATTCATATTTATAAATATAAAATATAATCTATATTTGTATCTATATCTTTATATTTATATTGAGATTTATATATATGTATAATCTCTATATATAGGGACATACATAGAGATAGAGAGATAGGTATCATTTTTATGGACAAGCCAAATCAAACATGTCATGTGTCTCCCACACAGTGTGTGAGACACTGTGTAAAGTGTCTCCGACTGTGTCTGGTACACAAAGGTGTTCCATAAGTGTTGACCCTATTGCTCCCTTCCCTTTCCAAAGGGGCAAAAACAAAGCACTATTTCTCCTCATTCGCACCCCCATCGAGCCCTGATAATAATGTGAACACCCTCTGTTCTCCAGCAAAGGCACTCCAGAGCGCTCACCCTGAGCGGGACAAAATAGCCAACTTGAGATCAAGTCTAACCCGTCCCTCAGTCAGCTGTTTTAGTCACTATACAGTTTCACTGTTCAACAAAGGCAACACCTTCCACAACCTCAATCTTCCCTCATCCTGCCCAGAAGCTAGTGCCTGGCAATCTCCACCCACTCTGGGTAGAGCTTCCCGCGGAGCTTTCATCCAGCGAGTGCCGAACCCCAGCAACTGAGTCTGTTGGTCCTTTTCCTTGACTGAACAGAGAAGAGGGGAGCCAAAAGGCCTGGGAAGGCCAGTGCCAGGCAGGGCAGTGCTAAGAGTGAAGAGGAACCGCCCAACAGGGAGAGACGAACCCTCCACTCATCCTGACACCCCAGAACCCCGCAAGAACTGACGCATTTTACTTTGCAGTACACATGCAGTCAGACAAAATCCACCTGTGAGCCAAACACAGAGAACTGACAGTTTCCATTATTTTTCTGTGGTCACCATTTGCACAACTGAATGGCAAGCAGGGTTGGAAGAGAGAAAACAATGGCTAATCCAATGGTCATTGATAACTGGATTTGCAATTGCAGCCAGGGAGGCAGCTTAGAGAGACATATAAATGCACACATTCACACTCTCATTCTAACCACATTGTCCACCTCCAACTCTATTATGGCTTCCCTTTTAGCACTGGCCTAAGCCCTGCTTGGGCAATAGGAAGAAGGGTCTTTAGTTGCTATAGACAGATAATCCATCATATAGTTAATGCACTCATGGCTAATCAGGTATCAAATATTTAGTATTAGTTCACATAATTCCCTCCTCTCACACACCTGTGTAAAGGTAAAGGCGTTACGGATAATGCCATAGGGCTAAAACAATGACCAAGAACTAGGGGAAGTGCTACAAGAGACTTAAATTAGCCTAGTTAAGCCCAGTCCCAGGATCTTCATGACTATGGTTTTCCATATGCACCCAGAAAAGAAACAGCAGCACATAATCATACTTTTAGAGTTGAAATGACCTTAAACATCACCTGGTTCAACCTCTTCATTTACCAGTGAACCAACTAAAGCCAAATAGCCAGCTAATGAAATAGAGGCTGGGACTCTTGGTGCTCCTGGATATAGAAGGTTTCCTTCCCACCTTCCCACTACCATGGTACCAGCTCCCTGACCCCCACCCCCCCAACTTCTGCTGTCTGCAAAACACAGCCAAGAAAGGGGGGGGGAAAGGATTAGTCCTTTCAAGTTAGTAATTACCTAAAAGGAAAAAAAGGTCTCAGGAATTCTCTGAAAACATTTCTTTCTTATAATCACAGAATGACAAGTTTAAATCCACAACCCTTAGTACTATAAGCTGCCCCAGAATATGAAGATGTCCTAGCTGTGACATCTGTCCTCCCACTGATCACCTAGGGTCATTCCAACATTGAGGCCAGCCAGCCTTGTGTCTTCTTTCTCCCTCACCTTCTCAAAAGCTCTTCCAACACCTTTTTATTTTTCTCCTTTCAGTTCTTCCCACTTCCTGTTCTTCCAGATGTTTCTTCTAGTTCTCATCCATGTCTCTGTCTAAATTCCTTTCCTGCTCCAGAGGGAACAGACCTGAAGCACACTTTTTTGGAATGAGCATGCCCTGGGAAAGTCAGGAAGCCTGGGTCCTTGTCCTCATTATTCCAATTACTACCAATATTACCGCAAGCAATTGCTTTAACCTCTCCAAGGCTCATCTATCCATCTGTAACTTGAGAACACTGAGCTAAATTTTCTCTAACATCCTTGCTAGCTCTAAAGATTCTATAACAATTCTAAATGTTGTAATTGGTTAACTGTAAAGGAGCACATAGAGGGAAGGGCTAAAAGTTTTCTACCATTTCTCCAAGCCTCTTTCCAACTCCTGTAATGATAGCTTTCTCTCCGGGCACTGTTCAATCTACTCCAGTTTGACTCTTTCCTAACCATGCCACCCAAATCGCTAACAAAAGCCACCAATCACCTTCTTTCTGCCAAATCCGCTGCCTACTTTTCGATCCTCATCTACCTGACTCCAGGCAGCATTCAGCACTGTCACTCACTCACTCCTTACTGAAAGTGCTCTTCTCTTCGTCTCAGAGACACTCTTTCCTGGTTTTCCTTCGACTTGTATGACTGCTCCTTCTCAGTCTCCAAATGTTGGCACTTGCAGAGCCCAGTCCAGTCCCCTTCTGACTCTTTTCTCTCATCTTGGTGATGTCATTCATTCCTGTGGTTTTAAATGTTAGCTAGATGCTGAGAATTCCCAACTTATATCTCCATCCCTCTCCTTTATTTTTATCTCCAGCTTGTATACACAAGTGCCTGCTTTAGAGTTCTACTTGGATGTCTCACAGGTGCCTCAGACTCAGTATATTCAAAAAGCTGAACTCCTATCCTCCACCACTCTTCCTCCAGTGTTTCCCATCTTACAAAATAGCACATGAATCTCCCAAATTGTTCAGAGCAGAAATCTAGAAGCAATCACCCCCGTCCATCCATCTGTCCTCAGCAAGTTCTGGCAATTCAACTCATTTGTCTCCATCTCTTTTGTCCTCACTCTAGCTAGTCCAACCCAAAATCATCTCTCAGTTGAATCTTAACAACAATCTCTCCACTCTTATCTTTGCCCTTCTGGGATGCTCTCTCCAACCAGCAGCCAAAGAGACCTTTGTTTTAATTTCTTATTTTTTATTTATTTATTTTTTTGCTGAGGAAGATTTGCTCTGAGCTAACATCCACTGCCAATCTTCCTCTTCTTGTATGTGAGCTGCCACCACAGCATGGCCACTGACAGACGAGTGGTGTAGGTCTGCACCTGGGAACTGAACCCAGGCTACTGAAGTGGAGCACGCCAAACTTAACCACTAGGCTACCAGGGTTGGCCCCAAAGAGATCTTTTTTAAAATGCAAATTTTTTCCTGTCATTTCCCTCCTTAAACCTTTCAGCCATGGCTCCCCAGTGCACACTCAACAAAATCCTAAATTTTTAGCATAGCATAAAAGGTTATGAATTTTCTGAGTCCTACCCACCTCAGGTCACTCTCTCCCTGTTCAAATGGTCCAGCCACAATGGCCTTATTTCCAGTTCTCAAATAGGCCTATCCCTTTCTCACCTGTGGGCCTGCACCCATGCCTGCCTGTGAGGCTTCCCTCACAAGAAGGCTTCCCTTCTTGTCCTAGCTAACTCCTCTTCATCCTTTAGGTCTCAACTCAATGTCACTCTGTGGGAGATATATACCCTGGTCTCCATGTAAACTCACCCAGATGCATGATACACTTTCTAAATTATCATATCAACCAACCTTGTGCCCTTAAATAATGGTTTATTTGACTGAATATTAATTGTGGCCCTAATTGGAATATGTTGTCACATTCATGATACATCTGAGCTGTAAAAGCAACTTATTAGAGCTTATATCTGCAATTGTTCTTACCATTTTGATAAGCTTAAAGAGAAGGAAAAAAAAGCATTATCCATCAAAGTTAATAGGAAGAGTTAACATAGATACTAATCAACTAGTTTGCTGATTACCCAATATCAATATTATCTTTAGTCTGAAAGCACTCTGCAGTCACAGCAACCACTAGCAAGAAAGTGTTGAGCATAAAGATAAATCGCATGCAGGGACTATATCCAAGGGAGATAATATCTTAAATTTATAGGGTTCATTCTGGGGACTTCAAATTAGTTTACTTATACTCCTCGCAAAACTAAGAGATAGGGAAGCACAAATGCTATTTCTTTGTACAAAAAACTGAGATTCAGAAAGTAAATTGTCAGTGGCTTACTGCAAATATTGAAGTATTTTTCCGGTATTATCCAAGAATCCTTAGAGCTTCTCTGGTAGGTGGCTAAGGAGTTGGTTATTAACTGCACTTTGCCTGAAGGAAATGTGATTGGCCTCATGTCACCCAGAAAGGCAGGGCAGAGCCAGGAACAGAAATAGGTCCTGAGACTCCTGGTTCTCCAACCCACAGCACAGACTGAATAAAAGCACCTGAACAATCAGATACTGATTTAATTTGCCAAATACATGTATCCATTGGATTCAATTATGAGCTTTCATTCCACATCCAAGATATTTTCTTTATTTTCCAGTAGGGATAGAATTACTTGTTGAAAATTTAGTAATCAAATGGGGGCTGGGGTGGTGATTTAAGCAATCTATAAATGTGCAATCTGGCCCTCTAAAGCTAATATGTTGGCCAATATTACTAAAATTCAAAACCTATTTTTATTTCCAAAAGTTTTGGCCTGGTAAAGTTATTGAGCATTCCACTATGAAAAGAGTCAGTAAAATAAAGTCTCTGTTCTCTTTTCAAAGTCTACTGAGTACAAAGAAAGGTGAACGCATTGGATAAAGCACTTAGGATAGCTGCCTTCTAAGTCTAACTCTATGGAGAGGTAAAAACAATTAACCAGATTTAAAAGCTTTTGCAGCTATTCAGAGAAGGGAGTTATTTAAGTCACCTATACTGCTGATTCAATGGATGTCACTCATCACCCTCCCTATCTTCACCTTCATCCCACCCGGCAATCAGCAGCTTCAGGGGTACAACATTTGGAAGCTTCTGTGAACTCCTGTCATGGCAGGCTCTCACCTCAGTCCCCTCAATGCTATCAGTCATTCCCCCAATGATTCTGAATCTCGTGATGATAAAAAATGGGAAAATATTTAGCTCAGGTTTGAATACACAGTACTATTTCTATACTATTGCATAATCTCATTTAATTGGTATCTAAATTACATAATAGCCTAAACATAGATATAATGCTATATATTATATATATAGTATATTATATATACTATATTTTTTCATATAAAATATGTTTATATACATTGCATATACATATAATAGACCTTTCCCTCCTCAGTGGTGGAAAAATACTATACACTTAAATCTGTTTTCCAGAAGACGCAATTTTGCAGGCTTTATTAGGTCACGGGTACGCATTTCTATTTTATTCTGTATACAATTATAGTTAATATGCCTCTTCTTGAAAAAGGAGACAACTGAACAATCTAGGGGCAATGTGTATCAGAGCCATCTAACCATGAAAATCAGATCTTACACCCAGAGCTTAAAGGGAATCAGAATGAGTCTGAAGAGAAAGAGACAGTAGGCCTTGGGAAACTTCCCTTGACCATTCTAGCTTGTCTTTTCCAGTACAAGAAGCAATAGGTTAGTGAGGTTAGGAAGGCAAAGGTTAGATGTTGATAAAAATGAATTAAGCAAATAAAAAACATTTAGGTCAGTTAGAATTTTTGGAATGATAATAATCATTGAAAATTATCTGTGAGGCTGTATCAATCAGACAGAAAAAGAACAGAGGGAGGTATAGCATGAAGCACTCCTATTCCTAGTGCCAGGTACAGCAGCAACATCATTTCTGGTAATTATCAAAACAGTTCTATGGTGAGTGGCATGTTCTAGTATTCCCATTTTACTGAGCAAGAAACCCAAAATCCAAACTTCAAGTTGCTTCCTTCACTTATGCAATAATTCAGCAATAGAGAGAGTTTTAAACTTTTATTCCCAAACTGATGCTTAGCCACTCTACTTTAACAACACACAAATAAAACAAATGATAGAGGTTCCCAAAAATAAATATCATACAATACGTCTCAAAAATATAACCAATATAAAAATCTTCTAGAAAGGAACTCAATCTATACGCAAAATTGCCACAAGTATAGTATTTCAGAATTTCTGGATCCTTGCAAAACACAACCCGAGTACCAAGTTCAATTTTTTACGGCTTATTGTCATAGAAGAATATAGACACCCAGGATGGAAAGTGGCTTCAAAGAGGGCTTTAGCCCATCCTGTACTATAGGGAATTCTTTACAATTGGAAAACTCTGGGAAGGGATGTCTGATTCCAGTTTCAAAAACCTGAGGAATTATTATCAGATTTCCTTGAAGCTAAGAAAATATCCATATACAAATGCTTAACTTCACTGACACAGCAGGAGGTGTTAGACAGCTCCAAGCTAAGTGCTGCCTGCTCTAGGGCCTCTGGCGGGCTTTCAGCTGAGGCCACGAGGAGAAAGAAGCAGGGAGTTGGGAAAGGCCTGTATCGGCCTAACCTGCTCTGGGAAACCCAAGTTGCTATTCAAATATCAACCCTTAAACACCTCTCCACATTTCTTTAAAGTTCTCCAGTGTGTGGATACATTGTTTCTTTTAAGAAGGCTTTTCCTTCAGCAATATTTGCCCAAGTGTTTCCTCTGTACACACTGTTTCTGAGCAATTAGAGTGAACAGCAGAGAAGAGGTCAGCAAAATGCAACCGGACACTTACATCCAGCGCTCAGAATAGCCCCAGCCCCAACTTGGCCCCACCTTCCCACCCAATAGGTTTTCATTTACTCCTTCTTGGCAATTATGTTTTTAACATTGCAATTATTAACAAATGTCTACCAGACCCCACTTTTTCTTTAGAATACTACCTCCTCCAATACACATAAATATATTATCATAATATCCTCTAGTGAAAAATAAGTTTAAGTCACTATGATTTCATGTCTGAAAAATGTTGAAATCCTGACCTCCAAATAGACAAAAGCCACCATTTCATCACTCTAGTATCTCTCTTCAAAAGTAGAGGAGAAGAAGGAAAGAGAAGGCAGAAGTATTTTAGGCACTTCTTTTTCTTATCACTATAAATACGTAAACAATATAAACATGTCAATGATCTTTGCAAAATCAAATAGGAGTCATAGCAAGGATAGGATCATTAGAGACTGTATCATCTCACTTGACTAAGAGTACTAGGAGAACCAAATTTCTAACTAAAAATTTAAACAAAGATTTTAGAGGATTATATAAAGTGATTCTACATATGCTTTATTTAGTTTATATTATACATTCATTTATTAATTCTTTCTTTTAACAAATACTTAGTGGATGTCTACTCTGCTCCAGATCCTGTCCTACTTTTTCACTTTTATTTCCCCCAAAATAATCCTCCTGTAAATTCCACGCACTTTCAACAATACTCTCTCTCAATGTCCATCAGTAGACATGGGAATTTGTAGAATTATTCTTCCATTTGGACAGATGGGAGCGTACTTCCTTTTGGACTTGGTTTTGAATGGAAGAGGAAAACCACCACAATATATCATAATAGCTTTGAGAGCACTGATCAAACCTCAGAAACGGAGACAAGTTTCAGCCAATATTGTCCTGCTGTACTTTATGCTTCCTGGCTTGCTGGTTAGACTTGATGTTAAGAAAAAGCCCCTCCTCTTAAAGTCCGAGTTGCCAAGGCTTGCTAGGGAGTTACCTAGCCTTGCAGAGCCAAGGCCTTATCTCAAAGGATAAGGTGGAGTTTGCTCTTTTCCCCTATTGCGAAATATGAGAATATTAAGTAATCTGTTTATATCATACAGATCCAAAATCCTGGCTGACTTTTTAAAGGATAAAACATCCATAGCATTTCCTTCTGTTTGGAAAAAGCTACCTGGGACTCTTTTTTTCCTATCTCAACGTTGGTTCACCCAACAAAATTTGGCAATTTCCCATAAGTGTGTTTGAAATGAAAACTTAGTGTTGGTCCTCATGGCCAGCATTTCTGGGTCATTCTGGTAACATCAATTTGTCATTTACAGACCAATTCTGTGGAAGTGCCTGGACTGGAACTGGAATCTTTTGGTACAGAAACAAATATGATATCTGAGATGCTAAAAATTTAAATGAGTTTATCCACAGTAACCACTCTGTGCCAAAAATGTTCACTTTACAAAACCATACACAGTATAAGGTAACCAATGAAAGGATAGCTATCAAAGCTTCTCTTTATTCTAAAGATTCAAGTTGGCACTTGGTTTCCTTTTAAAAGAGTTATCTCTTTAAACCATTAACACAAATGTGCATGAGAGAAATTATGTGAAAATGAGGTTTGGGTCTTTAAATATATCCCACATAGATAAATTCATTATTTAAACAGAAGATGACTCCTCTTCTGACTCACTCTATTCTTAGTGAGTTTTGCAGTTGACGGTTTTCTATTGAGTTTTCAGAACGTGGATTAAGTGTCATGCCACCCACTAAGAGTAAAGTTGAACCAGGTGAACCGAGGGCGTGGTTGGCAGTCTCAGTCTCTCTCTCCTTTTCAGAACTACAGCATTAGGAAGAACTATGAGAGAGCATGTGGCTCTTCTTGCCTTCAGGCTGAGCTGAATCCAATCACCCCAAATTAGGTGACCCTAAGAATAATTTTAAAGTCATGAACATTTCAAAGTAACTAGAGCTACTGGACCTCTGTCACCCTAGTAATCGCTTAATAGGAGTGCATCTTATTGTGCAAATTACTTCTAAAAACCACACTTTTATTTTAAATTTACTTTTGCCAAGTGCGTTGCAATATACTTCAATCATGTTTATCCTGAAAGCAAGAGAAATAACTACTTGGATAAAAGGAAACACGTTTGATAACAGAAAGATAAGGTGTTCCAGCTCATTGCCCTTCGAATTTCTGATCATTAAAACTGAAGTACCTACTCCTACCATCAAAGTACCAGAAACTCAGCCACTTCAGAATAGAGATAGCAGTTTTGCTTTCCTTCACATACACCCTTCTCTATGCAACTGAAAATTTGAGATAGACTTATGTCCTTGAGGAAAACATTGCCATTCAAAATCCTTATTAGAGGTCTTGACAGTCAAGTCATCTCTTTCTTCATTCTCAACCACTGGGACCATGGATAAGCCATCAAACCTATGCCCATTTCAACTTCTTTACACTTTCACCTAGAGTTACTATAAAATTTAAGTGCTCCCATCCCCCCCAGATGAAGTCAGGTGAGAAAATGGGAGGGTCAATTGGGAAGGCACTGAATTAGAAATGAATAGTTCCTAATTGTAGTTTCAAGGCGTACTGTAGAGGAACGTGTACTATTGGACATTCACCACCAAATAATGACACCATAAGCAGCCATCCTCCAGGGGCTCAAGATTCAACAGCAGGCAACTAGCTAAACACGCCTTGAAAGAAATGGAATCAGTTGTTTCCAACCAACATGAAAGATAATCATTAAAATAGAAGTCTTATCAGAATAGGAAAATACACAAAATCCAGGTGGCACATTTAATCATCAGAAAGGCAAAATATTTTATCGATGTCTCTACCACCTCTTGTTGTCTTTTTTGTTCCTCCTTAAAGAAACCTGGCTACAGATTTATGTGCTATTCCTTGCATTGTTGTCTTAATTTTGCGCTTGAAAATCAAGGGAAATACTTCAGGAAATAAACTTCTTAGTCAAAGGTTTAAGAAACCCATGTACAATATCCTATTGCAGTAGGGGGCTGTCAATCGTACAGACCTTACAAACTCAAGTGATTTACATCTCCTGTGAACTTAGCTAGAACATTATTCTCAAGGAAAACACACACAAACACAAACACACACACACACACAGTACATCTCATTCCCAAGCTTTCTCACTGATTTTTCTACTTCAGTTGTCCTGAAACTATAGGATATTCACTCAATCCTATAATATGTCTTACATCCATATTTGCTATAACTTTAGGATTCTTATCTCCTCTTTGACACTGGGACAGTGACAGAGTCACCACAAGGGAGACTTAACATCATGGGTTACAAGAATCTTATGACAAAAGTTTTACTATTTTGCTTTCACTAACTTGACATTTTCCCACAGTCATGTTGTAAAAGTGCAAGGAACCTGTAAAACAATATGAAAGAAAATATTGTAGTTTCCTCTTTCCTAAGAAACTTGGGCATCAAATTCTTATTAGTCAGTCTCAAGAGCATAAATGCAGGAAATTGGGAGGTGGAGGGAGGGAACCAATCCTCCAACACTACATGGTCAGAAGAAACTTATTATGGAAACATGAGAAACAACATAATAGCCACACTATTCAAACATTCCAGGTGGCACAGGAGCATCACTTGCCTGCAACCTGGTATTGGGTCTGGTTAAAGAATCACTCCACAATATCCACCCTCTTTTTCCCAACCCCATCACCCCTCTGGTCCACGTTTTTGGTAGGCATTAAATATTTACCAAATGGCATCAATCAGACTAGAGTTTCCAAAACGCATATGAATGTTTCTCATGTGATTTTTAAAGGGTAGAATTTATGACATGGTCCGCCAGCAAGTTTTATTTAACTTTACGAGTACTGTCTATAACCCTGCTTATTTTTTAGACTCTCTTTATAACTATTAATAATATCTTGTATATCTGTGATACCTTCACATAATTACTTTAATGAATATTAAGCCCTGCCTTCTCACTATCAAATAAATAGTATTATTCCACATTATTGATAAGTCAAGAGACAAAAGGAGAAGGCACACTGAAAGCATCACAGGACCAGCTAAAATGCAACTCTTAATTGGTTTTTAACGGGCACTGGGAAACATTTGCAAAAGAGGTCCTGGAGATTTTTTAAGTAAAAAATGCTTGTTCATCTTTTCCAAACTGAGACTCATCCATAATTATCACTCTTTATATCCTCAGCCTAGACCCATTTTTCCTGCAGTAATGGTATCATTCTCCTTCTGTAACATCTGTTTCTCTACCCTGCAAGCTATAAGAAAGAATATTAGAAGATACTGCCAAATGCATTTATATAAATCTAGCAGCTTCCTTGAATTAGTCATTGGAAGGTGGTTAACATTATCTGGCAAAATATTTATTTTTAACAGAGAGGCACAGCTAACACAGGCACCTGCTTCAAAGTAAGACCCTTTCTCTTTTTTTAACCATGCAGGACCACACTGGTTCAGAGTCTGATGGTCCAGAGAAGTTCTTGAAATTACTTCCTGTGTTGAAGCAAAATGTGGAGATTAATGAAACTCCACAGAAAAGCTTTGGTTTTTAACTTCAAAAATATAAGACATATGAAATGCATGAGTGTTATTCTCTACAAAGACATATGTCTATGAATATACACTTCCCCAGACCCACACAGCTCACCTTCTACTTCTTCTTCATCACACACATGCTTAAGGAAGGAAGCCCCTCTGTCCAGGACAGCTTCATCCTCCATCCTATAGTAATAAAAAAGAAAAAAAGAATGCTCAGACTTCTCCTGGAGGGAGCCACCTGAAGCAGCCCAGCTTCTGGGCAGGTTAACCTGCAGGCTGCTGTTCATGTTAACAGGGCAGAGTCACTCTTCCTCTGGTGTCTGCTACTCCTTCACGCAGCTCCTCTCATCTGGTGCTTGAGAATATGCCGATCCCTCATAGCTTCAGTTCTAACCTTGAGAGGGCACCCACATGGACAGGTGAGAGAAAATCATCTCAGTCCTGTAGGCTGGATGTTGAGGGTTCTCCCCTCTGGGATTTGCAAAAAGAAGAAAAAAAAAAAGATGAAAGAAAAAAAATACCAAGAGAGGAAGTTTGGTGTGTCTGGAGTGCTCGTGATGATCGTTTGTGGAAATCCAGCTTCAGTGCTTAGCTCTTTAAACACCCACTGCATAAAAATGTATACCCTCACACACACACACATGCACACCCACCCACACACAGAGAGCGACAGGGAGTGAGGCTAGTGCACAGTGGGAGCCTAGCTTCCAGCCAGCCTCTTAATACCAGCACAGCCCAGTATTCTCTGTTGAGTGGCAAGCTTTGAGTCACATGTTGGCCTCACGGAAATCTGACATCTGAGGATTATCCAGCAACCCGGCTTCAGCAACAGTCACATATATATGCCACCCATTCATTCATTTTTCACATTCTTACCACACGTCTCTCTCTGTGTATATCTGTCCTGTTAACACTTCCCTGAAGGGCACAAAGTTCTTCATTTTGTAGCCACATTATGCTGTCCTCCTGCGTCCTTACATAATAGGATCTACTCTGCAATTTCATATGCTAAATAAGACCTCAGAATCCATCCAAGTAATGACAGCGTTTTTACAGCTTCCTGATGCCAAACATGCTTCTAGTTTATAGACTGAGTTAAGCTTTATTTCCATATTCTGTGACTCCTTTTCATTGCATTAACTTTGACATACAGAATTCTATGAACTCTATTTATAGTGAAAGCAGAGAGAAATCCCGAATTGCTCAAATGCTGCTTGTGCCGTACCGGTCTAGAAACAAAGAACTTTCTCTGGGGACAGCTGCTCTATGTCAGACCGTACACGAGCTCTGCCAGAGAACCAAATGTTCACTCTGTATACTATCCATGCAATTATAAGCTCAGGCATTGAATAGTGTAGGTCTGCTTTCCATATTGTCTGTATAACTTATTTTTGTGCTTCAGATATTTCTTACAATCTATGTGAATATGCACTGAATTCACATTTTCCTCCTTTCTATTTTAGGAGCATAGCCATCTCACAAAGCAACCATCTTAGCATAAAAAGTCAGAAATTGGGTGTCAGGTAGATCTGGGTTTAAAAAATCTAGTTCTACCACTTAGTATTTGTTATCACCTGGAGCAAAGTATTTAACTTTTTTGGCTCAGTTTTCCCATCTATAAAATTGGGGGTAATAATATCAACCTTGCAGGGTTGCTTTGAGATTCAAGTTAGGTAACATATGTGAAAGCACTGAGTTTTGTGCCTGGCACCTATCACATGTTCAATATAGGTAAGTTTCCTTCCTTTTTTTCCTTCTCTCTTTTTTGCCTTGACCTTTACTGGCAGACAACACCATTGAGAAACTAATTACCTTTGGACATTTGCAGAATATCTTCTTTCAGGGCTAGGGGCCTTGTATGCAATAGTTCATCCTGATACATATCTTTTTCCTTCTCTATACTCAAACTAAAAAATATAAAACTAAATGCAAATAGGATATGGATCAGCATCAAGATTACAGTAGAAAAGAAAATGCCTTGAAGACTTGAGAAATCAAGTCAGTTACCAGCCTCTCTGAGCCTCAGGTTCCCAGAAAGATTAAATGATACAGCATATTCACTGATTCAGCAAATATTTATTTAGTGCCTGCTATGTTCCTGGCACTCTTCAGAGGGAGGGGAATATATCCACGAATAAGACAGACAAAATTCCTAAGAAACTAAAAATAAACAGATAAACAAGGTAATCTTAGATAGCATTAAGTGTTTTGTAGAAAATAAAATGAGGCAGGGGGCTACTTAGCATAAGGTGGTTCAGATGAGGCTTCTGAGGAGGTGACATTTGAACAGAGACAAAAATGATAGGAAGGAACCAGGCACTTGAAAGGAACAGAAACAAGGTCACTGAGGCTGGACAGAGAGGCAGAAGGTCAACAGTAGTTGACAATACTGGAGGGAATCAGGGTCATGTGGGCCATGGTAAGCAGTCGGAATTTTAGGCGTTATGGGAGCCCCTGAAGAGTGTTAAGATGGAAAGTGACTTGAGCTGCTTTGCCTTTTTAAAGGATCACCCTGGCTGCTATGTGAAAAACGGATAGCCAGGGGACAAAAGAAACTAGGAAACTATCTCAGGAGCTCAAGGAAGACTGTGGGAGAAACAGGTTTGGGGAAAGGAATCAAGAGTCCTTTTCTGGCCACTTCATGGTTGAGATGCTTATTATATATGAAAAAGGAGCTGTCAGGTACACAACTAGATGTCCAAGTTTGGAGCTCAGGAGCCTAGGGCTGCAGATAAAAATTGGAGAATCAATGAATAAAGCTGGTATGTGAAGTTATTACTAGATGAGATCATCCAGGAAGAAAACGTAGAAATAGAGTAGACGTAAGACCAAGTGCTGCCAACATTTACAAGCAGAGCAGACGAACAAAGGCAGTCAATGAGGTAAGAGGAAAACCAGGAAAGAGTGATGTCAAGGGTCTGAGGAAAGAGGAGAATACTGCTGCTGAGAGGCTGAGAAAGATGGAGACAGAGAAGTAAAACTTGGATTGGGCAACATGGAGGTTGTTGTTGACAATGACCAAAGCACTTGAAACATGCCGTACCCAGTGCTAGACACACAGACGGCATTCCATCATTCTCTTGCCTCTTTCCTGCCCTCCTCCACTCATTCATTCAGTAAATATTTACTGAGTACCTACTAGGTGCCAGGCACACTGCTAGGCACTGGAGACACAGTAATGAGCAAGACAGGCAAGGGCTCTCATGTAATCACACCTGCCTTCTCAAAGATTCCTCGAGCAATCTTGGAGGGTCACTCCAAAGGGCAAGAACCCATCAGTAATACAGCACTTGTAGACATAGATAAGGGTGACAGCTTAATGGGGAAATTTTCTTAAAAGACCTCAGAAGCACAACAAAATCCTGGAATCTTGTACTACTGCATGTAAATTAGCAGTACTGTCTCCCCTTTGGAAAACAAACAGTAGTTTGGCCCACATTTCTTCTCAGAACTAACCCCTCCCAGTCCCATCAACCTACAGAATCCAACACAATTTCCTGTAGAACATCATTTCTGCACTCCACCATTCATCAAGCCAATCCTAAAGTCTTTTATTGACACATTTCCTAAATAAAACGTTCAGCCTTTGCACCTCAGCCCTTCCCAAAACTGCATGCAACAACCAACCAAAGGGAAAGGAAAGGAAGAAAACCGGTAACAACTGACAGGGACGGTAGAAACATTAATGCCCAGAACCCTCTTCCTAGGCTGAGAAATCCATGCAGCCTAACTGAAGCACTGTCCCATGCTGCATCTGAGTTAGAGAGAGAACAATGATTGGTGTATTCCTTGGCTCTTTGATACATATTTCACATTCCCTCCAAGACTATACATAGCAAGTAATTAGAAACCTAGTTCTTTCTGATGGACAATGCAGAGCATCTGCAAGCAGCCTCTTTCTTGTAGGATGTGAAAAAGAATGAGTGCTGCAAGCTGAAAATATAAAACCTGCCTGCCCACAGCAGCCTTTCCCCAGAGCAGCCCTCTCTCTCCTCCTGGAGAGCAAGTCCAGCCAGGCGCATCTGGGCTTCAACACAAAGTACAGGGATTTTACAGCTTTTTTCCATCTTTACACCACAAATGTCAATTATTTGGGTTTGTGTTCCCCCACTAAAATCCTCTCAGCAGTTGCTGGCTATTATTAGTAAAGAGAGATATCTTTTAAAACGACCATCTGACCCAACCAGCTTTCCCTGTATCAGGAGGAAGAAATTAACTCATCTAGTCCCTAATCAGGCCCCCAAATCCATTCTTAAAATGTTCCTTTTACAGGAACTGCATTTGCTGAAAACAAAGAAGGGAAGGAGCATGCTTCCACACAGCTCCCTGGTTTGCTCACATCGCCAGCAGGAGACAAAGTTCAGAATAGATTTGGAAGCTTCTCACCAGCATCACGGGGATAAGGGTCATATCAGTCAGTATAAAATCCACAGTGGGCCAATACTGCCTTCCTTCAACAGGGCCTCTGACAGTAGAAGTGAGACCCCTTCCTCAGAAGTCCACACCCAACGTGGGGTTTCTCTCATTCTTCATTATTCTGGGACACCAAAATGACTTAACTCTAACACATGTCAAATCTGCTGCCAAACGGACTGGCTTTCCCCAGCCAGTCCTAATCACTGAGCAGGCTTGTAAGGGTGACTTAAGCCCGGCACGAGAAACATTTGTGCAAAACTGTCAGCCATTGGGCCTTGGGCACCCATGTACATTCCACCCCTCTGAGTTCCCTCCCCCAGAGCCCTCGCCAACTGCCAACGTGCTCATCAGCTAGTCCACACTGCGCATGCAGCTGCCACTCAGCCAGTCAGCAAGTGGCAGGCCGCCAGCACAAAAGTTTCAGAATGCGAGCCTGCCCTGTCACAGGACTGCTAAAGGTTGAAGGTCTGGGTGTGCTGGCCTTAGGTTTGCCTCACTTGCCCTCCCATCTCCCTTCTCAAATCCCTCCCCTGTTCTGCCTCCCACGGTAGCATTTCACTTGTCTCTATAGTAACAGCATCTGGTTTCAGGGTTATAACTTTATACGGAGCAATTCTCTTCCTAACCTAAGGCTTTTGCCAAAGGATGCACTAGCAAAAAGGCTGCTGCTTAAGGTGGAGCCACCTGTTCCCATGGCACCCCGGGACTGCAGCTATGATGTGAATGGCAGGGTCACAGCAGCGTCAGCACTCAGACCCAGACAGGAGGAAAACAGACCCTGCCCCCTTGGCACACTGGTCCCTGAGGAGAGGATCCACCCTGGGGCTAGGAGCCCTGATCCCAGAGCCGGCCCACTCTCCTCCACACCCTGCTCTCCACTTAACCAGGCTGCGCAGGGATCACATTAACAGCGGGGCTTTCTGACTACTTCCAAAAGACACCAGGGGGTGGCACCCTAGGGAGGAGAATAGCTCCAGTTTTTAGCATGTCCATACCTGAGTTTGACACCACTGGTTCTTTCCATGCATACAGCTTAAAGTTAATTAGTTAACCCATATTTAAACTCATCCCTCTTTATCCTCACTGGCTTGATCTATTTACGACATCCAGCGAACCCCCTACTCTCTCACTTTACAACAGCTTTCCCGTGCAGAGCAAATGTTTAAACAGTTCTTTACACACATGCCCGCACACACACCGACGTGACGCATGCAGGGGAGCAGACAAATACTAGGAAGTGAACAGTTTTATTATTATTGGCCATTGCTGCCATGAAAATTATATTTACAATGTGCATAAGTGCCTTCACTTGAAAACTAAGGGGTGTTGATCTCAAGTCTCAGAGCTCAAAAGCAAGCTGTCCCTGCTACTTGGCTCGTCTTAGATCAGATGAGAGGCAAAAATCAGCATTTTCACAGCTCTTTCTCAGGAGCTACACAGAATGCAACGATCAGTACTGCCATCTAAAATTACACACGCATACACACATCTCTGAATTCTATTTCCTATTCAAATCCTTTCTAAGAAGTGGGGAACCATTTTCATTACAAATCACTTGCAAACGTGATGTTTTCTTTCAAACTTTTTAAACCGCGCAGCATTTCACTGGTGCCTTTGCTGTTTTGGAAAATCTGCTGTCCACATTTTCAACATACCCATAAAGAACAAGATCAGTTCTGCAAACCACAGGCGGCAGGGGAGAGCAGTCTCAGGGCTGCAAAGAGCACTGCCATCTTTCGGTAACATGTGCTCACTACAGGGAACAGGAGGGCAAGGGCGGAGGAAAAGCTGGAGCTATTCCCTTCACAACTTCCCCAGGCCCGGATGGCCCTCCACTCCCACAGGGAGGAAGGGAGAACGAGGCGTTGGCTTAACGGTACAGACCGCTGGGGCTCCGGACACAGATGTTGGGGGAAAGACGTACCAGTGTGGCAAAGCTGACAAGCATGACTAACGGCAGAGGCAAGTCCCAGAGATCAGCCGGCAACAAAGCAAAGCAACTCCCCTCCTCAGAGTTGAGGAGTGCCCTAATCGGCCTGGAAATTTACACAGGCCCAGGGCCAGGGAGAAACAGCGACAGCCCCACATGAAATCAGACTGAGGACTGGATAAAAGGTGAAAATGTAATCCAGAGCAGGATCACACCAAACCTAATTCTGGATTTATGAACTGCATTAAAAGTTCATTGGTACTCTTGGGCACTTATCCCAGAGAAATGAAAACTTATGTTCACACAAAAACCTGTACACAAATGTTCATAGCAGCTTTATTTGTAATAGCCAAAAACTAGAATTAGCCCAGATGTCTTTCAACAGGTGAATGGTTAAACAAATTATGGTACATCCACAGCGTGGAATACTGCTTAGCAATAAAAGGGAACAATACTGATACACGAAACAAATTGAACGAATCTCCAGGGGATTATGCTGAGTGAAAAAAGCTAATCCCAAGAGGTTACATACTGTATGATTCCATTTTTATAACATTTTTGAAATGACAAAATTTTAGATATGAAGGACAGATTAGTGGTGGCCAGAGGGTAGAGATAGGTGGGTGGGGAGGTGTTCGTGGTTATAAAAGGGCAACGTGATTGATCCCTGTGGAGCTGGCTCTGTTCGGTACCTTACCTGTGGTGATGGATACAAGAATCTACACAGGCGACAAAACTGTATAGAACTTACAACACACACAGAAAGGAGTACAAGTAAAACTGAGGAAATCTGAATAAGTTCAGTGGGTCATATCAGGGCCAATATCCTGGTTGTGATCTTGCACTAAAGTTCTCTAAAATGCTAACATTGGGGAAAATTGGCAGTATCCAAGCGATCTCTCTGTATTATTTCTCAAATATGCACGTGAATCTACAGTTATCTCAATAAAAATTTCAATTAAGAAAAGCTCATTTACAAATCTGTTTTTTTAATCTCCTTTGGAAACATTATTTTACATGATTGTCAGGTACAAAAGCCGGCCCATCTAAACATATGCAGAGTCAGGCAAAACTGAGTGCAAATCCGAGACATGCCGTTTAGTAACTGTGTAACTTTGAGAAAGTTAGTTAACCTCTCACTTTAGTGTCCTTTAAAATGAGCCCAAAACATTTCATAAGTGATTTGGGGTATTCAATAAGTTCCTAGGGTAAGTAAATTCAATTAATTTTAGTTGAATCCAAATCTAAGGTCCCTAGGGCTCAGAGAGTATAATAGAGGATTAACAGTCCTACAGAGCCCAAGGCCATAATTCTATCTCCAAGAGCAAAAGCATGGCAGAGTCAACTGGGGAGACCAGCAATACACTGGCCTCAAGGCTATAGGATCACACTCCTCTCTCCCATCTTCTCCATGCTGGGGCAGGGTCTCCTATACTCTGTCCTCAGATTGCAGATTGAGCTCATAAAGGCTAGAGTAGGCTCAGCAATCAAGAACAAGAGAAGAACTGGTAGCAAGATGGAGACAGGGGCTGTGGGGTGAAGGAAGGCGGGGAGACTCAGGGGAGGTGACAGATGAAGAGGAGAACTTGCTGGAGGGGGTATTAAGTGCTGAAAAGGGAACGGCTTGCATGACTCCCTCAGAACACTCCCCTGGCTTAGCCAACACCCACAGTCACGCATTCTTTCATTTTTTTAATCCATGTGCTTCCATGACCACCATGTGTTGCTTTTGACCAGAGTTCCACTGAAGAACAGAGTCTCAGGCCTATGTCAGAAATTCAGCACTTTGCCCATTGAAAATTTTCTCAGAGTTTTTACCATTAGGGACAGGAAAAGGAGGCTCCCTTCTAAACTCTTAACTTTCAACCGCCTTTCTTCAAGGGCGCTAGTGTGAAAATCAGAAAGGTCTTAAGAGAGGGTTCAGGCAGGATGAAAAGCCTGGAGATGTACCATGTGAGAAGCCAAGAAGGCAGCAGTGGGCATGTCCATCCTGTCTCCCTTCCTCCTCACCACAGCCAGGTCTTCAGCCAAGAGCCAGACTCAACCAGCAGCAAAGAAGGCAGAGAAAGACAAGAAGGGGAGACAACCCACAGGGTCATAGTGGAGAAAAGGACTATGTATAGCTGGAATTTAGCCCACAAGACAGCTCTCAGTCAAGGGATGCTCCAACATGTCCAGGCTTAGAATTGAGCGTATGATGGCTGGATTCCTACCTGCCCTCCCACCAGTAGTTCTAACTGGTCTCCCTGGCTCTGAACTCACTCCACTCTAATCCATCCATTTGTAAAATACAACTTTGTATCATTGTCCTTTTAAAGATCATTCAATGGTTCTTCATTATATTAAAGATGAAGTGCATTGGGCCGGCCCCGTGGCTTAGCGGTTAGGTGCGTGCGCTCTGCTGCTGGAGGCCCGGGTTCGGATCCCGGGCGCGCACCGACGCGCTGCTTCTCCGGCCGTGCTGGGGCCGCGTCCCACATACAGCAACTGGAGGGATGTGCAGCTATGACATACAACTATCTACTGGGGCTTTGGGGGGAAAAAATAAATAAATAAAAATCTTTATAAAAAAAAAGATGAAGTGCAAACCGCTTAACATGGAATTTAAGGCTTGTGATGAGCCTTCCACAGTTAGCTCCTGCCATCCCCCGTGCCATTCCATTCCCTGAACAGGCTACCATGCCTTTGTGCACATTTCCTCTAATTAACATGTCATCTTAGTTAACCCAGTCTTCAAGACCCAATTCAAACCTTTCTAGAACTCTCACTACATTCGCAGACACACCCTTCCCCAAGAAGAGCTATGCTCCTTCCTCTGTCTTCCATTGGCTCCTTGAATGCCTGCTTCTCACATAGCATGTACGACATAGCATTGTCACAATCACTTAACCTCACGCGACTGTACTTGGACATGTCATGGCAGTAATCCCCAACACACTATGAGCTCTTTGAGAGCAGGTATTATCTTTCTATAGTCTTTCTACCTCCAATGTCAAGTATAGTTGCTATACATAGTAAGTGCTCATTAAATGTTGATGAATGAACAAATGAATCAATCAATCAATCAACCAGTGAGGAATGGGTACAGTAAGGGTACATACATGTTTGGCACTAAGTGCATCTCTAAGTTTAAAGGCCCTGAATGTATTTTTCAAACAACATGAACTGCCAATTACTTGTCTGGTGTTCGACTGAAGAAACAGTGATTTGTTCCAAAGCTGGAGTGGGGAAATGGCTAGGGGTGAATTAAGGGAATTTTTCTTTTCTTTTTTTTTTTTTTTGTGAGGAAGATCAGCCCTGAGCTAACATCCATGACAATCTTCCTCTTTTTGCCGAGGAAGACTGGCCCTGAGCTAACATCCGTGCCCATCTTCCTCCACTTTATACGGAACGCTGCCACAGCATGGCCTGATAAGCCGTGCGTCAGTGCGCACTTGGGGTTCCGAACCCGGGCCACCAGGAGCAGAGTGTGTGCACTTAACCACTACACCACAGGGGCCGGCCCAAGAGATTTTTTAAGAATAATTTTAACTATCTAATTTTCTCCTTATTGGCTAGCTTTAGAACTTAACATCACATAGACTGTACCCGCACTGTAATATATAGTGGCAGAATTAAATTCAGATGAGAATTTCCCTCATCTGCTTTAAAAAAAAAAGTTAAGAGGTACCTTAAATTTTATAACATGTTAGAGGGTGACACTGCTAGGGAAAAATGTAAGCAAGGAAGATATTTAGGGGAGTGCTGGTGGGATGGGGGCAGGACGGGAGTCAGTTTGAAATAGGCAGTTAGGGAAGGCCTCACTGAGTGATAGTTGAGCAAAGATCTGAAGGAGGTGACAGGTGAGTATGCGAAGGACAGCTAATGCAAAGGCCCTGAGGCTGCAGGGAGCCTGGCAGATTCTTGGCATGTCAAGGAGGCCAGTGGCTAGAGCAGAGTGAACAGGGAGAATAGGAGATAAGGTCAGGGAGGTAAAGGAGGGGCAGGTTGGTGGCCTGGGAGGCCGCTCTAAGGGCCCTGACATTTACTCTGAGCAACTAGAAACCATTGGAGGGTTCTGAGCAGCAGTGATATTTCCTCAAGCTTATCGTCGTCTTTACTTTTTAAATCTTTGTCATTATATCAACATTTCCATTAAGGTCCTTCCTGTAACCTACTTCCAGTAGAAGTTCTTCCAGGGGCCACAGCTAGTGTAGCACAGAAGTCACAGGCAGGGTCTGCTGGGTCAGCGTCCTACGGCAGCCACGCCAGAACCTGACCCAGTCCTGTGCCTGCAGATCAAAGAGTGGAGGGCCACACCTTAGAAGACTTTATCCCCAGAGTTCAGCACCTGCAACTGACTTCAGCTTGTGAAGGTGCTAAGCAACGTGTCAGTGCTCAGAACTAAGGCCAATCTGCATTAACTTATTCATATCATCTTTATTCACTTCTGCCTAACTGGCCTCGAAGTTCATGACTCAAGTAGTTGCCACTTGAATCCTTGCCTACATAAGTTTGCCCCAGGGATGGCAATACTTAGTGTAAGAAGATGCCAAAGCAGATGATTAACACGTAGATATCAGGAAAATAGCACAGAATTGATTTGTTGGTGGCTTTTTAACACCCATGATTCAAATCTATGCTTTACATAATAAAGTAATATGTTTGAAGTTGTTTTTAACTCTAAATTTTCTGGATTAATTTGATGAGAACGGGAAGGACACAGGAAGATTGCCAATTCCATAGTTACACCTACTGTATTTTGGGGGGAAATGCCCTCAGCTTGTCATCCCTTGTCTACGGATGGGAAAAATGCTTGTTTGACTCTAGGGGTTTCTTTGCTATCAAAGAGTGGGCCACCCTGCTGAAGTCTGGTACTCCCCAACTTAAAAGCACCCTCTTTGACCTGGCAAGGAAAAAGAGACCCACAAGACATAACTATCAAATGCAATATGAGGGTTGAGATCCTGATTCAAACAAATCAACTGTTTTAAAAACTTTTTTGAGACAATCAAGGAAGCTTGAATATTAATTGGGTATTAGATGATACTAAGGAACTATTGCTAATTTTATTAGGTAGGATAATGGCATTTCAATTAAATTTTTTTAATGTCTTTATTTCTCAGAAATAAACACTGAGGTATTAACTGATGAAATGATATGAGGTAGTATTTGTTTTAAAATACTCCAGCACAAAAGGGGAGGAGGGAGAGGAAGGAGTGTGAAACAAGATTGGCAACATGTCGGTAATTGTTGAGGCTGAGTAATGGGTACATGGGAGCTCATTGTACTACGCTCTCCTCTTTCGTTCCTGTTTGAAATTTTCCAAAATAAAAAGCCTTTAAAAAAAACTTTAAAACTATCCTATATAAGCCTTCCTTCTTCTATGCCCAATGCATTAATGGGCATGTATTAATATAAAACATGTATTAATGTAAACATGTATTAATATAAAAGTTATAACAAATATGTTTACATGTTGTAAAGATGGTTCCATTCCCAAAGAATAAAAAACTCTAAAGCCCACACTCACATCCCTCATTTCAGATACAATAAATAAAAATGTATATTAAGCATTTCAACACATTTTTTCTTTTCCCTCACACCTTAATACACAGACTCTCATCCAATGAGTACTTGACTGACTTTGCCATGCCTAACGCTTTCCATCTCAGTCAAAACAAAACAAGTTTATGAGACCTATGTTTCTTAGCATTAGCATCAGCATTTTTAATTTTTCCCCTCATTTGTGTAAAATTGCATGACAAAATGCAACAGAGCATTCAAATATTTGCAGCAACAAACACAGGCACAAATAAACCTGGGGACACAGACAAAACTGAGCCACAGGCTAGTGTACAAAACTGAACCACAGGCTGGTGGAATTCACCACTGTGAATTCACCACTGGTGTCCCTCCACTCCTCAGCTGAAGTACAGAAGAACACAAGCAGGATATGAAAGGTCAACTATGGGGTTTCTTATACATTGAAGCATAGTTGGTCTGAAAGCTGACCCTATGAAAGTCAGGATTGCTTGCACATACAAATATTTTACGTCTATGCATAAGACAGTGAGCTTTCTTTGGTATCCTGGAAGAACAAAAAGTGTCCAAAACCCACCATAGTACCTTCTATTGCTAGACATTGGTAGGGTACAAGGGAAAAGCACAAGAAGGATGTTCCTGGTGACACCATATTCCCTTCTTGCCAAACAAAGGACACCTATTTTTCCCAAAGAAATAATATTACACTTGTTGGTTAGGTTCCAAAGCCAACTCACAAAAATCTATTGACTGCAAATGTGGCCACATTATAGTAACAATAATAAAAGCTAATATAATAAGTGCTTTATATGAATTATTTAAAACCTATTACCAGTCTATGAAATAAGTGCTATTAATATCCTCATTTTATAGATGATGAAACTGAGACTCAAGGTCATACAGTGACAGAACCCATACAGGTTATCAGCTAATAGTATTAAAATTACTAATAATAGTATAGTGTTTAAAGCATTGTTTTAGGTACATAATGGGTGAAATAGACTTGTGTGGACTCGAAAGGAACCCTACACATCATTGCGATATTGTTTTCTATGGAGAAATATATTTTGAGTTTCAAACAACCATATATAGTGATGGCATTCCAAAAATAAGTTAGAAGCAGCATGCATTTGGTTAGAAAGGTCATCAAACGAATAACTGAAATTAGAGGATAAATACCACTGTTACCTCTAATAGGTAATCACAGATAAAATTAACCACAATCAGTTGAGACAAACCTACTCCAAGAAAAAATTACATATGCATATTGTCTAAGGCAACTTTTTACATTTGCTCTTCTACTTATCTCAAAAATCAGTTATCTGTATAAACACATGACAGCTAAAGACCAAAGTAAGACATCAATCCATCCTCAAAGATCTGTTCAATGTCATAACATTCCCTCTCTGGAGATCTGGGACTTGCTTGTGAACTATTACCAACTTGAATCAATTTCACAAGCCACTAGTTAAAAAGGAAGAATTATTCTTCAGTTAAATATCAGAAGAAAATTCCCTTTGCCAAGAAGAGTCTTAGAAGAAGTTAAGATTACTTTCTCTCCAATCTCCATTTGTTTTAACTTTCACAGTCCTCCCAGCTTACTAGTTGCAGCCAAGCTGAAAAGGAAGAGCCAAAAACAGTGCAAGTCAGACTGTCACTACCACGTTCCAGCCTTGACAGAGACCTCCGGGTCTGTTTTGTAAGTCTTCCCACCTGTGCTTACAGTTCTGTAAAACCAACAGTCAATACCAGGGAAGACCAGCTAAGTACAAATGATGGCGCTCTCATCCGGAACGGAAGCCATGGCCAGCTGGGGGTTGCTCGTTTCTGTTACACTCATGGAATCATTTTTGTTTACAACGGGCTTTGAAAGGCACGCATATAATAAGCACCTACAGATAAAAACTACCTACTAAGCTATATAAAGCCATTTTGTTAGTAGCCAAACCACGTATTGCTTCATTATGCTATTGATTTACACTGTTTTGTCTTAGCACTGCCGGCCCATTCATTAGTAAAAACATCTTATTATTCAGTCTCGGTAAAGATTAGTCTACTTAAGAAAAGAAACCTTGACATCTGGGCAAATCTAAAGTGGCATTTCTTGTCCAATTCTGATTCTCCCAATCTTGTCTCACTCACAAAATTTCTCTTACAGAAATTACTAAAGAATTTTTATAAAATGAATGTAATTCAAGTTATTAACTCTCTAAGTCTCAATTTCTTCATCTGATAAATGGGCTTAGCAATACCTACATTGTTCAATTGTAGGGAAGCTATGAGATAATATAAACAAAACCCCCCACGTGGTAGTGCTTGGCACAGAGCGGGCAACACACGCAGCTAGTGTTATAATGCAGCAGGGTCCTTAACTTTTCCTGGAGAGGCACAAGTTCATGAAGGTTAGCAAGTGGCAGCGATGGAGTTCAAACCCAGCTCTGTGTGATTCCAACACTCTCATGCCATGCCGCCTACTCTGCACGAAATAGGAGGAACAGCCAGGTAGTTCTTCCAAAGTCTTTCCTAAGCTCATGAGTACCAGGGTGGGGGCCACGAACAAAGGACGAGAGACGCTTCCCCTTCTAAACTTTATATAAAGTCCAGGGGCATCAAGAAAAGAAATCAAGCGTGTAGCTCTTGATATAACAGAGGTCAAATTTCTCAACTTGTTGATAATACTCAGAGCACTGACTGGGAACGTGGCTGAGGACTGGAAACAATCCAGTAGTGTATTTTTGAAAGGTGGTCACCCTGTGAAACATGGACCTGCTTGTGTAATTTTTATCACCAGAAAAAAATTTGAAAATAATCCCAAATGCTAATTTTTTAAAAAGCAGAATAAAATAAAAATAAAAGTGACTGAGGGATGAGGCAAGAAAAGAAAGAAAAAACGTTTCCCAGGGTCTTTCCTAACATCTCTTTGGTAAGAACTAATTTTGCAAAATTAATGATTTCCTAAAATAGAAACGACAAACTTGGTAGATGAGCAATAATAATTTCTCTTGTATAGTAAAACTACTGACTCTGTATGGCACTAAAAAATTATCTGTAATGATAATTATAGATACACATTGTTGTGCAGCCACTATTTGCTGGTCCCTGTAGATAGTTCACTTGCAATCTTCACAACAACACACAAGCCCTATAGTCACTACTGGCTACATTTTACATAGGAAGAAACCCAGTCTCAGAGCCACAAAGAGAAGGGCTCGAGGGTGCAGGGCTTCTGAGGGGAAGAATGGAAATTCACACTCAGATCTGTCGGACTCAAAAGCCCATGCTCTCCCTCACTGGCCGTGAATGTTCATTTGGCAAGTCCTCCCTCCTTAGTAACCTGGGAAAAGTACGAGGTGGATGGAGACTCCTGGAAGATCAGACCCAGAGTATCAGGGGAAGAGCATCACCTTCTCCTCAGGGACCAAATCAATAATGCTGAAAACGGTGAAACTGAGAGCAGTGTATTGACTGTTTTAAACGGGTGCTATTATGACAATAAGGTGTTTTGAATGCATAACCATCTGCACCTTAGACAGGACCCGAATACAAAGTTCTTAGTAAGCCAAAAAAGCAATGAAAGCAAATTAATGAATTCAAAAAAACCAAGCCCATCTGTGATGTTTTCATCTACTCTGTACAATCGAGATGGAGTGAGCACAGGAGGATACACAAAATGACTTCCAAAGTTATGTGAGCCCATCGTATCAGATAGGGTCTTACTTTCAAGGTACTCAAAGAGTTCACACAATTTATTTTCTCAACATGCCTAATAGCTAGTAATAAGACAAGTATTATATTGTGTCTAGGTTAAAGATAAGACAATTCAGACAAAAGGAGGTTCTATGCACGTGATGAAATCACAGTAGGGGGCCAGCCCAGTGGCGTAGTAGTTAAGTTCTCGCACTCTGCTTCGGCAGCCCAGAGTTCTTGGGTTCAGATCCCGGGCACAGACCTACACACCACTCATTAAGCCATGCTGCGGCGGCGTCCCACATATTAAATAGAGGAAGATAGGCAAGATGTTAGCTCAGGGCCAATCTCCCTCAAGCAGAAAGATGAATGTTGGCAACAGATGTTACGCAAGACCAATCTTCCTCACCAAAAGAAAAAGAAAAAAAAAATCACAGTAGAAGCAAAATCATAACCCAAGCTCCTAGGATACAATTTATTTCACCAGATAAAGCTGCTACTGTGTCAACTGTGAATCCTGATGGTTCCCAAGCAGTGTGCTGGGAATAAGTTACAGGTGGGCTGAAATGTCCATCCCTCACTCCCAGGGGGCTACCGGGCAGGACCAGGCACAGCCAGAGCCCCAGGCCAGTTACCTCCAGCCGCAAGATGTCTAGGCTGTTTACCCAGAGTGCAGCACAAATATTATTATTTACTAAGCATTCTATGACGTGAAAAAGATTCAGAAGCATTAGCAAGCGAATACATCATTTCACCAACTTTTTGATCAGGAAATGCTAACAGCTTAGAAAATCCACAGTGTACCTAGAGTAGCGTGAACAACCATTCCCTCTCAATCCTCTTCTCTCCTCCTGGGGCCATTATTTTTCTAACAGCTGTTGGCCAGCGTCATCCCAGACTGAGGATGACACACTCTCTGAAGTGCTGTATACAAGGCTGCGTAAACCCAGTTAGGAGGCCACAGCTGAAGGCACTTCTACACCCCTCAGAACAGGATCAGTCAATGCCAAAGGGGGAGCTCCAGACAGTCCAGTTCTCCGCGAAGGCCACTCACAAAATGTACCAGGCTACATCTGGGTGCCTGGGGGCCACATCAAGGAAAATGACTGAGGGATTCATGCCAGCTGAACAGTCACAAAGAAACTGCAATGGCGTAGCCGGAGTGGAGAGCAGAGAAGGGAGCAGTTACCTTCTCATCTTTTCATCATTCACTGTATCCATCGATGCACGGTAAGGTGCACACTCATGAGGACAGCGACAGAAACAACTGTTTATAAAGAGCAATTGGCATGCAGTGACAACTCAGTAATCCACAGTAAGATGGGCCTGTGTGGTGGCGAAAGGAGCCCCTGCCTTCCATCCCACCAGGCTGGACGCAGAGCTCTCTCGTGTCTGCGATCCCAAAAACAACAACAGAGGCTCCCCGGCTTCTGCTTTACTAGATCCTTCTAACACGTCATGAGCTGCACTTACGGGCCAATATTTTAGGAGGCAAAATTCAGGATCACTACTAGTGATGAAAACGAGAGAAGGTACAGATCACATGTTAGCCAGCAACACAGTGCATGTAGAATGACAGAGAATTCCAAGATGTCACCAGGTCTTAGACTTAGTTCTCGTTTATAGAAACGTTTCCCCAGCACTAGACGAGTTTTGGCTTCATGGTAATCACTCTGCTTGGCTCCCTAATGTCTATCCTATCCCAGTCTCTTTAATGTGACCTGGATGGCCCAAAGTTGCACTTAGTACCCTATACACATGTGTGCGCACACACACACACACATGCACACACACACAGGCAATATCATCATCATTTTGGAATACAGGCCACCACCTCCTCATTCACCTAGTCTCAACTTCTGCCTCACACTTTCACATCCCATTGTTCTCTAACTCCTATGTAGCTCTGCCCTGTGGAACCCAATTCTGGTCTTAGTGACCTCCGGTTTTTCTCTCATTTCTGGTGCGCCCCCCTGACCAATGCAGGTCAGCACTGGATTCCCCCTCTCCTCCAAGCAAGGGCAACTCCACCTTCTCCCAGTCCCAGAGGACTGGGCCTCTTCTTTGCTGCTCTCCCAGCCAGACACCACTTTGCCTAGATTCCTGATCCTGAGGATTAAACACAGGATGGTGACTACATGAAAACTAACCCTGAAGCTAACCAAGTGAGAAACCAAAGCTCAGTGCATACGACATTAGGAAAAGGCCAAAGTATTCCAAGCCAAAGAATAATAATAACAGAGATATGGAACTCAAAATTTCAAGGAACGAGGCCTGAATTAATTACTTCAAATGGAACACAGACTCTTTGAGGGCAGACATACTTGCACAAGTAAAGGTTGGAAAGTCAGATTTTCTTAGATGGCACCTAGATTGTCTCTGTAAATGGCCAGTGGGACATCCCGACAGTTGGTGGACCTCCTTGGTGAGGCAGGACTGCAGTCATCACACCCGTGAAGCTGGCTGTAAATCTTACATCCCGACTTGGGTGACTCCACACAAGCCTCTGCTTTCTTCAAGTCTGTTTCCTCAGCTACATGAGACAAAGCTCACTTTTGCACAACCTCAGGCCTGAGAATGCTACGTGGTTCTGATACGATCCATGAAGCACTATAAGCTCTTCACAAAAAAAAAAATCATCAGATAAATTCAAGAGACGCTGTTACTAATGTGTGTTTACTCCCAAATTATGGGGGACCTGACTTTAAATTGCCAAATGTTCTACCTTCTTAGCAATAGATTTGTAAAAGTCTGTCTACCTGCCTAAGGCACAGATCCATCTCTTCAGGTTCAGGCTCACATTTATCAGGAAGCTGTGTTAAAGGTATCCACGTGTTTTTAAAACTTCAGAATGCAGCAACATTAAGGTCACTGCTAATTTTTGCTGGTATATTCTCAATAATATGGACAGGAATTTATTGTTAGTATATTGTGTTATAGACTCAAAATGTCTTTCTATCCCCCTGATTAAAAAAACCTCAGGAATGATATAAACTATCATGTACCATTTTGAAGTTTCAATTTTGCAAATTGTTTGGAGTTTCAGAGGCGGTATATAAAAACTTCTGTATTTTAAATAAAGCACGGTAATGACAGATCTAAATTTATCACGGTGTAAAATCACAGCAGAATCACTTTATCTTTATATTGTTAAAAGCAAATAAACCATAAATCCTTTTTAAAATTGCCAGCCGAAGCCCAAAATCTGTAGGAGTAAACAAAGGAAGAGACGGAAGGTAATTATGAAAAGATAAGCTGTTTCGTGAAGGTGTTTTTGTGGTAAAAGTATATGATGTAGTCACCCTCATATACAAAGATATTACTTGAAAGCAATTTAAAAACTACATGGATCTGCAAATGAATAAATGTTCCCAAGATAAATTACAAAGAAAACCGTTCTGAATGTGAGTTTTCTTTGTCATATAGTTGGTTTGAAGTCTGTTCCGATTTTTCAGACAATTCTTTGGAATGCTGATCATCCAATACTGGTTTCTTTATTACTGCAGTTGTACATCTTCAGTTCAGCTCACTTGAACATATTTTCATTGAGGAACTACTCTGTGGTAGTCCATGCCAGAAACTGGTGACATCAAAATGAATAAGATTACAGGCTACTGGGGTAGAAAGACACATTAACAGATAACTTTGTATAGCTTCAAACTCTGAGAAATATACTTTTTCAAGATTACAGAGATATTTCCTCTGTCCTTTTGTTCTATAAACACAGCATTCCTAGCAGCAAGAAGAAAGCATTCTCCTTAGTTGGGTTAATTTCCCTAGGCTTCTACTTGGGGTGGGGGCGGGGAGTGGAAAAAAGAGAGGCAGAAAGAGAGAGAGATCACAAATAATGTGTTCTTTTGTGAGAAACAACCAATAAGAATTTTCCCTGAAAAACTACCAATCGTTAGTCTTTTTAACACATACATTGACCACAAACTCAACCTGCTCAAAGACGACACTTAACTTCTTCAACATTTCTGGCTACTGTTGCTTTAGCATGTTTAAGCCGTTACCTCTTTCGACAGTAACTACATAAAGGCCATGATTTCTCCCTAAATCAGACAATGGCTATTCAACAGCCAAAAAGAAAAAGAATGCTAGCTGTACCCTTGCTTACTATCTAGAAAATTGTTTCGAGGTTTGCAGCATTTGCTTGCCCAAAGGAAGCAAAGGTAAGAAGCAAAAGGAAACAGAAAGATAGTCATGGTCACATAGTTCCCTCTCAAAAATGTATAAATGTTCAATTCTCAGAGGCTTTCATAGCCAAACACATTAGGACATTGAACATAGATCACAGAAAGCACTGGAACAGCCCCTCCAAAAAACATACAACAACAAAATAATAATAATAATTATAATAATGAAATAAAACACTGGCATCTCCTGAAAGTTGTAAATAGTTTATCCAAGAACAAGTCATAATTTATTTTTCCCATGTCTGGCAATCATAATTTTTTGTCATTACTAAAGTCAGTTTTCATTTGGCTTAATTAACCATGATAGAAAAGTCAGCTATCTTTAAAACCTAGGTTTCCCACAATACCTTGGAGGAAAAAAAAGTACGTCTGAAAACCACAAACTGAGCAAGCTGAGTTCTCTGTCATATGTAACTGCAGAGAAGCACTTTCTAACAGGCTGAAACACTTGTAACATTCTGAAGAAAGATACAAGAATAAAATTTAAAGGTCCACAATGCATTACATAGAGCTTACTGGTACCCATTTTTATGATACATCCTTATCATCTGAAGCTATGGGATCTAAGTATTGTATTCAAAAGAAGAAAGAAAAAGGGAAGTAGAAAGGTTTCAACCCCCTGGGCATCTGTGAAGTTCATCTACCCTACACACTCTTGAACCTTTCTTTCAGCATTCTTACAGGATTCTACTTTCTAAATGTGTCAAATTATCTCCCCCAGTGGGCTATTAGACATTACAGGGGACATGGGCCATGTTTCTTCTTTCTCCCAAGATCCTAATACAATGCTCAAAACAATAGGTGAATGTTAAATAAAAACGCCACTGTTAATTTCAAAAGTAAAAATATAATATATTGTGTCCATTCACACAAATAGTGTAGGAGGTCCTTTTGATTTGCATATTATATTGAGCATTGAAAAAACAAATATGTGCCTGTGTCATGTAAAGTCACTTAAGCTACACTTATTCTGATCATGCAGAATAAACCTCAAGGGCAGGAAATATTTGATGTAGGCTTTCTTAAGAGCTTTAGCATTGCATAAAGAGTACAGAACCATTCTAAAGATCAGAAGATTTCTGGTGTTACTAAAGTCGCTTCTCAAAACCAAATATTCCAACTGATTATTAGTCAATTTCAAGTCTGGAAACTCCAGAAAAAAGCTGAGAAATATTCATCTCACGTCAAACTGGTTTTGGTCATGTCTCAACAATTACACCAGAGCCAAGTGAGGCTATCTGAGTATCATTTTGGATCCTCAAGAGATGGTACAAACAACCCGGAAAACTCATCCAGACATCCTAGAACCCAACTGAATTAGGTTAACTTGCTTTTCACACAACCATAAACAGGAAGGTGATTTAAAATAGAAGAGTCCAGATGATAATAATGAAAACAAAGGCCCTAATAGGAAAGAAAACCATAATTGATAAATCATTAAATGCAATCACGAGTACCAAAAAAATGATTTTAGTACCAAAAATAAAAGAAGGAACCAAGTTTGCTTCCACACACCACAATACTGCCCTTTTAATGTAATGTTATAAACTGTATAATATCAGATTTTATTTCCAATAATCTTTTTTTAAATTCTTGAGATATGATTAGCCAATAATATATCTAGATATCTGCAATAATAACCTTGTTGTATCATATTATTTTAACTTCTCAAAAGAAGGAAGCCTTCCAAATGTTTCTTAAACTCAAATGTAAACGAAAAGAAGAGGAAAAACCGAACTCAAGCTCTAATTTTTTCTACATAAAGAAAAAAAGTTTTCACGCAGTTCTTAGAAATACAAAGTCGTTTGGAAGACCACGAAGTGATTCATGGAGGAGAATTTGAAGTAGCAAATTTTGCATCACTTTCTCACTTCCAGAGCTTCCTTTATCACTGCAGAAAGGTGAAAATTAAGTTTATTCACTAAAAGATCTGATTTCAACATTTTAAAGTGCATTTCGTAGTCAGTGACCTTTGTTTAGTTTATGTGTGTGTGTGTGTGAACAAAAGAAGAAAGTTAAATATCTACTTTATATAAGAAAGTTAAATATCTACTAAAAACTAAATTATATTTAGTTTTAAAATCAACATTGATTTGTACCTATAGGCATACTTTTCTTTACGGATATGGAAGCACATTCTAAAAATTTATCCTCACATATGGTTATAGATTTTTTTTTTTATAATTCTGAATTAATAAGCTTAGAAATATTCTATTTGGAAGACCCATGTGTCTAGACATATTAAATCAAATGAAAATCTCCATGAGTCTTCAGACTAGTGTCAATAATATAAACTGTCAATTCTCACTTATTCAAGGGACTATTACAGTGTTTGGAATACAGCCAACACCTCATTTCTTCTTATCTATCTTATTGGCGGGCATCACTCCAAAAGTAGTAATAAACTAACGATTATTAAATCCCTACTATAGACAGGTACTGCTGTCAATATATACTAGAGCTTCTGATTTTCCACAACTACCCTATAAGATCAGTACTATTGTTATGCTTATTTTACAGAGGAGGGGCATAGTGATGTCAAGTGACTTTCCCAAGACCACAGTCATAAATGGCAAAGCAATATGACCATCCACCATCTGGTCTGATGCCAGAGCCTGAACACTTAACCACTGCATGATTTGCCTCCAGTAGATAACTACTGTAGAGGAAACGAAACTCAAACCAATCACTATGGTAAAATCCATCTCTCCTTTTTAAAAAAAAATAATAATCAAAATGAATGTGCATTTCATGGATGAAATAGTTCCAACCACTGGTCATAATGAGATCCATGGATTATCCATAAATTTCAACCCATATATTCAATCCCAGGCCCTCAGTTAATTGAGAATTATTGGTTTGATCTTTCTTGCTTATCTTCTTATACATTTGTCAAATCTAATACATATTTATCAAGCACTGTACTCAGCCTTAAATACTTTTTTTTAAATTGTGGTGAAAAAATACATAAAATAAAATTTACTTTCTTAACCATTTTTAAGTGTACAGTTGAGTGGTATTGAATATATTCACATTGTTGTCCAATAGATCTCCAGAACTTTTAGCCCTTGTGTTAGTCCCTTTGGGCTGCTATAACAAAATGTCACAAATGAGGAGCTTACAGACAACAGAAATTTACTGCTCACAGTTCTGGAGGCTGGACGTCTGAGATCAGGGTGCCAGCACGCTGAGGTGAGGGCCCTCTTCCAGGCCACAGACTTCTCATTGTATATGGGGCTCTGTGGGATCTCTTATAAGAGAACAAATCCCATTCATGAGGGCTCCATCTTCATGACTTAATCACCTCCCCAAAGCCCCACCTACTAATACTATCACCTTTGAGGGTTAAGATTTCAACACGTGAATTTGCAGGGGGACACAAACATTCAGACCATGGCAACCCCAAACAGCTTTGAATTCCATTTTGTTGTACCATTGTATTCCTTATCAATGACTTGTCTTTAAATTTCTGAAGTTGAGTAAAATCTTGAAAATTGTAGAAAGTTTCTTTTAAGATGAGCATAGATAAGATTCTGACATTATAAGGTAATGATTCTAAACCTTTTTTGGGGCCATGGACCTTTTGAAAATCTGATAAAAGCTGTGGATTCTAAACATATGACTATATAATTAAAATGTTGCTATAATTTCTTGAGGTTATAAAGAATCGTAATTTTTTGGTTTTATTTTGCACTAGTATTTACTGATTCTCTCATATCGCAGTATTCCTTTAAATAGCGAGCTTCCACTGAGTTGTAATAAAGACCTTATTTGCAAAATTTCACCTAAACATGATCTTATTTACAAAAATTAAATTAATCTACAAATATTCAGAAAAACAGCAACACTGTTTAGAGAAGGAACCACATGGAGCCAAAGAATCACCCCACTCCCCGTTCTATCACATATTCAGTGAGCAGCTTCCTACAAGAATGTTAACAAAGCACCTTGTGTCTGAAAGTAAGCTGAATTACAAACGCACAGTTGAAGCTGCCTTATCCTTATGGGCATACCGTCTTCAGATCTGATAGTGAAAAAGCCCCACGACTGATTGTAGATAAGATGGACTTGATCACTACCTTTCCAAATCTAATGTACTGTAGTTAAATAACCATGTTCACTGGTTTTGAAAGCATCATTGCACTTTCTGATGTTTCTGATAACATAAAAACATTAGACTTTTAGAGGTGATAGCCTCGAGCTGATAGTCTCTCATTTCCTTTCCATCCAGATTTTGGGGAAGTAGATAACTGGAAACTAATATTTTGTTTTGTGATTTAGAGGGGACTAAGTAAACATTCTTAAGGGACACTAGTCCATATTAAATATTAAATGTTTCGTGTATGTCACAGCTTTAGCAACATCATGAATACTTTGGATGCACTCCTCCAAAAACACATATATGTACAAATTCTGTATACAATATCTGGGGATTCATGAGCCCCCCTAAAGCCCAGGTGTGGACTCCAGACCTCAAGACTAAGTCCTCTCTCTGTATTCGATAGACAAGTGTGAGCCGACACTTCTATGATTTCTAGGACTTCATCTTCTTGAAACGACATGAAGAATGTAACTCTCCTCTGCCTTCAAAGGTGTTAATCACACGCAAAGAAACTCAACATCCCTCAGAAATCATCACCACCACATTCTCTTTGTTATCTGGTGAGTTTCTCAAAGCATAAAGGGATTAACTGCTCTCAAAGAAAGGTCCTGGCTCTTTTCTATTTCAAAGGTTGAGAACCTGAAGGATGGAGAGCCTTCTGTGTCTGCTGCAGTGACTTCATCCTGCATCTCTCCAGAGAGCTAATCTGTAGACATCCTGACGCTGGCCACACAAACAAGTCAGGAATTAGCCTGGCTAATGTAGGCATTATCTGGTAGGCCACAGTCACCACCAGAACCCATCTCAAAAGCGCTGCCCACCTACCTTCCTCAAGGCTCTTGTCATGTCGCACCTTCACTCAAGACCTCTCTTTTCTCAAACTCCTTTCAGGTTTATTAACTCCACTGTTCAACTGTCTACTTTATTCTATACTTATTTTGTCTAAATTAGCCTCTCTCATATTCTTTCTTATTGTCTAATTTTTTAATATAAGTTTGTCCTCTATATATGTCACATAGCTCAACTGTTTATAACGCACCATTAAGCATATGTATAGTCTATATTCATTATTCCTCAGACTCCAAGATTAAGTTAAAGTTACAAAAACTATTGTTCAAAAGATTCATTTCTTTAATTTATTAAAACTTTTTTCAGAATATGACTTTTTTGCCACTTAGATTTGCTCTCATAGTTCCACCAGGTTTCCCAAATTCTGAATTCACCAGGAAAGAAGAGACTATACTAATTGCAGAGACTAAACTGACTAAAATCTAATATTCCATTTTAAAAAATTGTATTGCAAAACCATGAGCAGGCAGCAGTGAGATGAAAGTGAAATCTACAAGGGAACAAGGAGAAGAAAAAGTTTTCAAGTATTCAACATGCTCGGTTACTTTTCCCATGACCCTGTGATTGGAAACCAGAACAGCATTTAGAGAGCCGGTCACCTTGGAAAGCACAGAAACCTCCAAAAATAAAAATCAACACTTCCAGACTCTGCCATAATGGTTTCCTGGTAAATAGAAAGACATGCTTGCTATTCTACCCCCAGACGGGGGTTGTGGCAATTAATTATTCAACATTTGGAAAGTGCTTTGGAGATAAGAAGCTAAGTGCTCAAAATCATCATCAATTTTCAGCAAACTGCACTTAAAGTGAACTCACAAGGTTTATTGTTAGAAACTGAACCATTAGTATAAGTCCATGTTTCTTTTTCCATTTCATTTAGACCATTAGACCAAACAGCCAACATTCATATGGAACCTTCCTTTCCTCTTGGTCAACCTTTGAGTGTCCTGTGAGTAAAAAACTAGCCCTTAATTTTCAAATAAATGTAAATTCTAATAATGTTCACTGGAATTTACAGTGATATGCTTATTAGGTATCCTTCCTCTTCTGCCTTTTATTTAAGTAATATAATAAACAGTGAATTTACTAAAAGATATCATTTGTAAAACTTTGAGAGTAATTAACATCTAGTTTAGTGTACTTCTACTGTATTAGTTATCATTTAAGCAAACACATTTATTTAGGTGTCCATGCCTATAAATTTAGATAAACAATCTAAGAATTGATTAACCTTGATTAATGCTCTAAATGAAAGTAATAAGCTTATTTAAATAAAAAATTGTTTTGGTTAGAGAATTTTTCCTCCTTATCTACAATATATTCTAGTTTGAAATTAGTCATTTTAAAACTCAAAACAATGGCCCAAAATTGAAAAATTTTTTTTTCACCAAAGTGTAATTAAAATCCACATAAAAACCCACCTGCATCCATGCTAAAAAAAAGAGGGAGGCATTAAATGGTTTTTACATAGAGTCTCTAGCAGGCCATGCTCTGCAAAGCTATCACACAATAATTGTGGTTGGTTTAGGATTAAATATACAAGAGTAGAAATCATTCACACCTATGTCCATTTTGGAAACAATACATAATTTTGTCTAAAATATTATTTTTTTACTTCGTATCTCCTACACAGTAGAAGATCATATGTACAAATGTCATAATTTCATGTTTTTGAGAATTAAAAGCTGTACTGACATAATCTTCTTGGATATGGGACTTGTTTCCCATTAGATCGAGCTCAACAACATTTCTCTAAAAAGAGGGTTTATGTATTTTAATCCCCAAATGCACAGTTTTAAAAGTCATCTTTGCTTTTAGAAAGGGTTTGTTACAAGATGAGTTTTTACGACTTTAAACATTAATACCTTTTATACATCTATTAGTCAACCTTAAATCTTTTATCCATGTTCACCTTCCAAACATCCTCCCCCTACAAAAATGTGGAAGTGAAATCTTAAATGTGCTCGACATTCCTAATCTCAATAAGAAAAAACAAAACAAAACTGCTGGCTGCCAAAGTGAGATGATCTCCATCAGCTTCCTGGCGCTCATCACAAAAGTAACTACGGAATTCTGCAAGGAACCCACAACAGACTGCTCAACTCAAGAATAAGTTTAATGCCAAAACAGCTAAAACAAAATTTCTCATTGATTCAGCTTGATATTTACTATATATTCCATATAATCTTCATCTTCTACAGATCATCATATAATAAATATGTAGATAAATTATTTTTCATGGTTCACTCCTAATATTCTCATTTCCTTAAAAGAAATTGAGAATAGTTACAAGCAACTTAAAACTGGGGAGGAAAATCCAAGGAAAGTCTTTTTTAAAAATTCTTTCAAAAGAAGTGTCACAGTATTTCCTCCTCTGCTCTGCTGGCTTTATTGGGGTGTGCCAATAATGGGCTATTGGTACAAACAGAAGGAACAGGCACACTTTATGTTTTAAGAAGTGTTTTGTGGCATACATTCTTAATTATCTCTGCTTTAATATTAACAGGGAAATTGGACAGTTCCTTAAAAATAAACAATTTAATATGATATAGCTGCCGTATTTAGGAGGCGGTGAAATGAAATATTTTCCATCCATACAAATATGAAGGAGATAAACTGTCCGAAGGAATTAGCCACATCCCCAAGTGAATGAGAATTGAACTGGCAGGGACTAAGGCTCCATGAGAACATTACTTTGAATTAAACCCAAATTTCTAAAACACTCCAGGTGATCTGCTCTATATTTATGGAATTTAAATACTGAAATATTGCAACAACAACAAACAAACACATAGAGACAGAGATTGGATTGGTTGTTACCAGAGGGGAAGGGGGGAGGGAGGAGGGCAAAAGGGATAATTCGGCACATGTGTGTTGTGATGGGTTGTAATTAGTATTTGGGTGGTGAACATGATGTAATCTATGCAGAAATAGAAGTATAATAATGGACACCTGAAATTTATACAATGTTATAAACCAATGTTACTGCAATAAACAAAAAATTTAAAAAATAAAAAATAAATAAATCCTGAAATATTGCAAAGAATGATTCTGAAATGTTTAAGAAATGAAGCAGGGGGCCAGTCCAGTGGCGGAGTGGTTAAGTTCTCAAGCTCCGCTTCGGCGGCCCAGGTTCGCGGGTTCAGATCCTGGGCACAGACCTACACACCGCTCATCAAGCCGTGCTGTGGTGGCATCCCACATATGAAATGGAGGAAGATTGGCACAGATGTTAGCTCAGGGCCAATCTTTCTCAAGCAAAAAAAAAAGAAATGAAGCAATTTTATTAAGTGGCATGATTGTATGTTGTAATGTTTAGATCTAGAACCAGAGTCACAAGGAAAAAAAAGACCAAGACTCTGAGGACCTTCTCAGCTGGACACTATCACCTGGTCATGAACTGCTTTTTATGGAACCACTCCCTAACTCAACAACAGCAGACAGGTAAACTTAGAAGGTTATTATCTAAGTTACTTTGAGGGAGGCTAAGAAATAACATGCACACCTATCTAACAATTTCATTCACCATATGTCCAAATCCTTCAAATTTCATCATTAGTGATTATCCCTTTTACATCTTTCTTGTGGTAAAAATTAAAAATGCAAATACTATTAAAATACAGAGTATATTAAATTATTTCTTACTAAGATATTGTCAGATGTTTTCCTATTGCAAAGAGAATTAGAAAAAATTAATAATGAGAGCATTAGCTTTCAAACTCATGATGTATTAAAAAAAAACATAAAGGAAAAGTAGGGCTGATAAAGTCAGGTATGATCACCTAAATCATACTGACTGGGTGCTATGGACCCTTCTAAGCATTTTGCCTATACTAACTTAAACTCTGGGAATTAAATGAGGTAGTTCAGTTAAAGAATGGGAAGCACAGAGTCACCCAGTTATGAGGCACTGAGCATGTGGGTGCTATGCTGCACTGCCTAGATATCCCCTTCAAAGCTGGGGTGCTTCCCCAGCCAGTGGGAGTGTTGGTGACTGATGACGCTCAGCTCAATCTCGCTCCAGAAACTGTCTTAGCCAAACAGAGCCACCAGAGCCAAGGTCACACTTCTGTCCAAGGGCAGCCCATATCTCCTGACTGGTTGATGTGAGTTGAAGAAACCTGGCTCCCTTACCTCAAGATGGGGAAATTCAGAAGGGTCCCCTCAGCTCCAGAGCTCTTGGTAGGATTAGCAGAGGCCATTGTTGCTACTGATTCACACTTCAATTCCTCTTTCTGTCCAATCCAACTTCCTGCACTCCCTCACAGGTATTATCCCTCAGCCCAAGCCCCAATAAACCTCTTGCCCAATCAGAAACTGTTCCCCAGGGAACCCAACCTAAGACGGGGGTGGAGGCATGATTCAAGCCCAGGCACTTTGGCTCGAGTCCATGCTCATGGCCTGCACAGTGAATTTCTGACAGTAATGTGAATTCAGAAAACAACTTCAGTGTTTCCACAGACCTCAATAGCCTGTACGTACAAAGAGGTCTCGGTGACCATAACTAAAATTTGCCTCACTGCTGGATCTCAGCAACCTTCTCTTATTTCTGGGGTCTGTCAGCCATGCTCACCACCAATCCTTTCATGTCCTTCTACTCAGGCCTCTTCATTGATGGCCAATGACTACTTGAGAATTCCACTTTCCTGCCCAGGAAGCTCTCTCCTGGGTCTCCTAATACTCTAAGCCTTCAAGGCACTGAGGCACAGAACCACTGCCTCAGCCTACATCGCCCCAGAGCCACACTCTGTTACCTGGATGCCAAAGCAGCCTTCTCAGAGCCCACACCTCTCAGACTATCTCATAAAAATGGGTCCTTCAGCTTTGTCTTATAGCCCCTCTCTCAATATGGCTAAGGCCTCCTCTCTAGGGCATAAGAAAGGAGCAGACAGCCCTCCATTCCCTGTCTCTCCAACTGTCATCCCAGCCTCTAGTCAAAACTGCACTTCCTCATGTATATACAACATAACAAAATAAATACCTCAGGAATCACTGCCCATCATGTAAGCAAATAGCGAGACCCTTAATCCTTGTTTAAACACAGCTAAGACATCCTCTTTACAACACAAAGGATAAGCAAAAGAATGTTTAAAGCATAACAATATGGGAACACTTGGTGCAGGAGCAATAGCTCCACACATCTGCCCCAAGAGCCTCGCTGAATTATGTAACAACCGCGAGAGATGAACAAAAGGGGAAATTATTTTCAATATGTGGTTAAAAAAGGAGATAAGTGTGTGCAATTCATTTTGGAATTATGTACATCAAAAACAGATTTTAAGACAGTTTTGGTCGGACACAATTAGGTAAGCTTCAGTTATCGGAAAATTAATTAAAATGAATACTTCATACTCTCATGACAGTAGATAAACAGACCACTCCTGCAATTTAAGCAGACAGATTCACAATTTCCCAGAAACAGGCTCCTCAAAAAATTATTTCCCTTTCCTTGATTCCACAGATTCTGCAACTCATAGTACCTACTGCCCATGCTTCAGGCATTCATTCCATCCCATCACTGCTCCCCAAGTCATCAAGTTTCCATTAGATCCCCTATCCCTGGACACTCACCTTAGCAATGAATCCCTCACTGTCTTTTATCAGACTAAAATTATTCCACCAGCTCCCTACTTAAGCAGCAACCTGCTTGAAGCCTGGGTCATATGCTTTAGCCTGGTTTTTTCTGCTGCTCTGGTTTTTATATAAAAGACACTGTGCTATTCAAGCCCATATACTAAAGTCTTTCCATCACAGAAGCTAAAAGCTGTGGATCAAACAGGAATATATGGCACTGGACTTTCCAAGCTCTCTAATTTGTGAACATAATATTACATCTAAGAAAGTTGTCCAACACGATTATCCTTAAATTTGCACAAAATAAAATATATTTCATGTTGTGGGGAAAGCAAACTATTTCAGAGTAATGGAATTATTCCAAATGAACCCTGAACCAAAGGTGTTGGTTTCAATTCAGAAATAACACCTAATTTCATTTTATCAGCAACAAGGTGTGGACTTGACTCAGAAATTTCACAAGACGGTCTAAATGATCTGATCATTTTATAATCTCAAGTACAATAATGCACTTACACTAGTGCCCTCTGGTCAAGGTCAAGAGCTGAGATAATACACGCTGAGACCAGCAAACTTTATAGGAAACGTCATGTGAAGTCAGACCCCTCAACCCTCTTGACCAACATCCAGGGACATCAGAGATCAAGACATTCTACAAAATGGTGACTTGAACAAGGTACTATGAGAAAGTCCTGGGTAAAGAGAGAATACCGTCCAAAAAGGTGTATTTACCAAACATGTCCACATTCTCTTTTAAATTGTATGAATGCTTACTCTACCCAAAAATTTGTTCAGGACCTTTTCCTCTTGGAGAAACCAGTTTCTCCACCCGGGGTGAAAAGCTGCTCACATAAATACCCGCTACATAAATTTAAACTTCTTTTTTTAATGCTAAACCTACTTCTCTCAGTTGTAAGTGGTCCTCAAAGTTCTGGTATTCTTGGATTTGGGGGAAAGTGTTCATGACATTATAGCATCAGGTGAGGTCTTCTTTCAGACTTCATTGATCATGACTATAGCATTCAAACAGGTTTCTCTCTGTTCTCTGAAAGACACTCCTCTATTCTTATGATATGCAGCGCATTTCTCTGTACCTTTCCCAGTTATGTCTGTCTTGAGGTGTAAGACCAAACCTTCAAAGGAGCATTCTAGGTAACACTGCAGAAGGTTCAGATATATGGATGAACACAGACATGCAGCATTAAAAGACCCTATTAAGAGGTGATAACTGAACTCAAATATGTGTTCAAATGTAATATTTATCAAATACTAAAGAGTAGTGAAACATATTGAGATTTCACTGGAAATATTATTACGTATATATAATAAATAAAGCATCTATTCTAAAATGTCTCAATATATTGTGCATTCACATATTTTGTAAGGCACATATATTATAAGGCAAATAATATACACCTAACACATAGATATACATAATACAATGATATGCTCTCACCTTTACATAAAATTCAGTATTATCGTGGTGCCCTAACACCAGTACCATAAAGAAGTACTACTTTCCCTCACTTATATTTATGTTATATCTTCCAAAGATTTTGAGAATATCTGGATTTAAAACTCCTAGTTCGACAAGATCAATATAAAAAAATGATTTGAATGAGGCAAACACCAAATTCACAGATGTGAATAAATAAACGAGTGAATGACTCTCTCCCCTTGCCTATCACAGGAACACCTTTTCCAACTGAAACCCAGAAAATAGTAGATGTGCCTAATTTTGCATTTTTTACAATGCCCACTATATATTCTTCAGAGAAGGCATAAAAATTATAATTCCTTACAAGTCTTTTTAGTAAATGCCTTTTTAGAAATCTTAAAACTGGTGCTCATTTGGGGCCAGCCCCGTGGCTTAGCGGTTAAGTGTGCGCACTCTGCTACCGACGGCCCGGGTTCGGATCCCTGGCGCACACCAACGCACCGCTTATCCGGCTATGCTGAGGCCGTGTCCCACATACAGCAGCTAGAAGGATGTGCAACTATGACATACAACTATTTACTGGGACTTTGGGGGAAAAAAAGGAGGAGGACTGCCAATAGATGTTAGCTCAGAGCTGGTCTTTCTCAGCAAAAAAAAAAGAGGAGGATTAGCATGGATGTTAGCTCAGGGCTGATCTTCCTCACACACACACACAAAAAAAACTGGTGCTCATTGGAGGGAAGCCTATGTAAAACCTATACTATATTTTTGCAACTTCCTGTGAGCCTACAATTATTTCAAAATAAAATGTTTTTTTTAAGTGCTAACTCAAATTTTTAATCTCAAAAAAATAGTCAATAAAACTATGTCCAATTCAGAGAACAGATAAAACACAGTCATATCTAAATAGAAAGGTTGGGTAATTTTTCCAAGGAAACATCACAAACCCTAATAAGAAAGTTTCATCCCAAAAGTTGCTGGATTCCAACTTCTGGAATTAGCAATGATCAGAGTTACTATACTGGAGGAATCTCTCTAAAAGAAATAGAGTTTAGATAAAGTTGGCAATAATGACTGGGCATCTCCAATTTGTCCAGATTTTTTAAGTAACCAATTCAATTGATTCTCATTTTTCTGTTCTCGTTCCATTAAATAAGTATTTTCACTATAAAATATACTAGCCACTGAGAGAAACACAAAAGATACTCTGATCACAGTTCCTACCACGAGGACACATGAAGGGGAGGAGGACCATATGAACACACATGAAAAACTTAAAGGGCGGTACAGAACAATAAGCAATAAAGTGATGGATTAAAGCGTAGAATTCACTGCCTAAAGTTTTGGCCGTAAAAACACACGAGTGCTTGAACTATATTTTCTTCTGATGTTTTTGGATGGGTGTTTTTGTTTCCTTTCTTAATGTACTTTTCGAGGGAAATTATCTGATCTCATTTGTCTCAATCTTTTGAGACATTTCCTATCCGCCTTCTCTCTTTTCCCTGGCAAAGGAGCTCAACGTGTAAAAGTGCAAACGTGTGAGCTGTGTGTTTCTGCTTCATCTGTTAACACTCAGCAGTTTTCCAAAGGCGATTGTAATCAGTCCTCTAGCAATCTCCTGCCACGAGGCCCGACTCTCTGCTAACATCATGAGTGCTCATCTCACATTCCTAAGGACATGGTCTCCAGAGGTCAAAGGAATGAAGGAATTTTTGAAGCAGTTCTACTGTGAGGTGTCCCTGCAGCTGCAGTCGACATGCAACACGTGAGGGGAGGGGCTCAGGAGCGCAGCCATCCACACTCAAGGTCCAATCACACTTTCAGTCTGACTGGTGACCTCATGGAGTCCTCACTCAGAACAAACAGGTTTCACCAAGGAACACTTTCCGGACTTCATTCATGATCATTCTGGGGTAGAAGGTGCAAAAACCTGGTTTGTATTAAAGACATTAGGTATATTCCCATCAGGCCGTAGAGAAAACAGATTTCCATTTGGAAGAGCTCAAAAAATGGAAGATTCCATTCCCTTGGGATATCAGTTTAGAGATTATCATTGTCATGATCCTAGTCTTTAAAAAGTTGCCCTTCCCCAAATCTATAGTGCCAAATTTTTTAAAAAGTTTCAAGTGCTGTAGAGAGCCTTGCTTTCAGCTTTTAACACAGCAATGCCTGTTAACACAGACATGCCTGGATGCTTTTCTTTTAAAAACGACCCAGTTTAACTTCTCACAGGAATGAAATCACCCAGAACAGAAGATGAGGTTTTCTGAAATTCACTATTTTTAAAACAGTAGTTTAACAAGGCTCACTATAATTACCCTTTGTTTTTATTTCAATTTTCCATAGCATTATGTCTGTAACAGAAAACAAAAGCTGTCTACTATACCAGATGATTCCATTTTCCACTAAATCACCAGAAAGCAGCCACATTTGGGTCAAGCACCTATGAAGGATGCTACCTAAAATGTAAATATCTTCATAAAATGTAGACTGACTTATGTTATTCTGAAGAAATATGTTACACGCTCAGCACCACCAGTACCACAAAACAATTATACTTAAATGATGAGAGCCAACCAACCAAGACACCACCAGCTCTCAAAAGGAAAAAAAAGAAAAAAAAAAAAACTCAAATACAAGAAAGAAGGAAAAGAAAATCAGTCTTTGGAAAAATTCGTTTTCCACATCAAAATCCAAGTTCCTTCTGCAGCAGGCCTGATTTTGCAAAGGGATACCTACTATTGTTTACCATGTAATTCTCCAAAATAAAAATCATACAAATTGTAATTATATTTAATTTAAAAACAAATATACAGCACTAAACCTCTTTTCAGATGAAGACAAAGGAGAGTCACAAAGTCAAATCAATAGTTCAGAATCAGACTTTTAAAAGGATTCAGAATTGTTGCTTCATATAAACGCTTATAAGGTACATGCTGCAAGTTTGCTTTTGGGATTATAATCAACATATCTGAGAACCACCTTATCCACACCAAGCTGAAAAGGCTCTCTACATGCTCCAGTTTTCAGCTATTACTCATCCTTAAACATTCAATTTTGCATGAAACGTGGTTTCCAAGGTATCAGCACTGGAGAACCCACTACAATATTTTAAATCTAAAAATCTGTTGGCCAGCATTCTAATTATAGAAGCTAAAAATATTCAGTGTGTAAGCTTTAGGGGATCACCCACGGGGTGAAGAGCACTGAAATCATTTTCAAGGGTTCTCCAGGGCCTGTGTGTGTTACTCGGGGGCATAAACTTGATATGAGCCATAGAGTGAAACGGGGGATCTCAAACTGCTGGCTATTAGACTCAATTTTTCAAGCTGATGTGTAATAAACCCTGTTCCCAACTCAGCTTTAGCAATAAAAAGTGCAAGTCCTAGAGAAAAGACGTAAAACACACTTTGAATCACTCAGAGTAATAGCTCAAGAAAGATGCTTAAATGTGCTATTCATTCATTCAGCCAACAATCATTTATTAATATGTGAGGAAATGTTCTCAATGCTGGCACAATTTAACTCAAGAATAAGGAATGTTGTAGAACACAACAATAATAATAATAACTAACATATGTATGGCCATTTACAGTTCTGAACAAGGTTTCATAAATATCACCTCATCTGTCTCTCGTAACATCTCTATGAATTAGGTTTTACAATCATTTTAATAATGAAAAAGGAGAGACACGGGTGATTTTTTAAAGTCCCCAAATCAAATAACCAGCAAGTAAGAGAGCTGGGCCTCCAACCATATCTTCCAAACGCATATCTCCATCAGTCACTGGGCGATACCACGGTACAAGATGCTCTGCTCTTATGGTCAACACTGAGGACAAGCTCTGCATGCGTGTGAGTGTTGTGTTACAGTTGGCTTTTTTTAAGGACAGGGTTTCACAGATCCAGACTATGGTGTTTACAAATTCAAAATGTTTCTAATCTCTTCATTCATTTATTTTACGTATTATATGGAAGCATTGGTGAATGAGTTTGCCTGGTTAGCTGAGTTTTCTAAACAAATAAGAGAAGTTTACTTCTCCGGTATTAAAATCTTTCTTACTTGGAATAACATATCCGACAAAAACTCCATGAGAAAAAAACCTGAACAAATACTTCACAAAAGACTATAGCCTATAAACATATAAAAGAACAAAAGGTCCTCCAGGAAAGGCAAATTAAAACCACAATGTGATACCACTGTACATCCACCAGAATGGCTACAACTAAAAAGACAGATGATACCAGCTGTTTGTAAGGATGTGGAGTAGCCAAAACTCTCATAAGGTGCCGGTAGAGCGTGAGTTAGTACCACTTTTGAAGGAAGGCACCATCTACTAAAATCGGCCCAGCAATTCAACTTACAATATACACGGCTGAAATCCCCACATGTTTACCAAAACACATATGTAAGAATGTTCAGAGCAGCACTATCCATAACAGCCAAAAACGGGAAACAACCCAAATGTCAATCAAGAACAAAATGGTTAAATAAATTGTACCATTCTCATAAAGTGGAACACTATAGAGCAATGAGAATAAACTGTTGTTATACACAAAACAGAAATAAATCTCACAAACATAACATTGAGCAAAAGAAATCAGACACAGAGATACACACCATGTATCCTGATAGAAAGTTCAGTAATAAGTGGAAGTAACCTCTAGTCTCAGAAGTCAGGAGACAAGTTATCTTTGGGGGGAAGTAATGACTTGGGGGAAAGAAAGAGGAAGCTTCCGGATGCTGACAGTGGTCTACATGTTGGCCTTGGTGCTGGTTACATGGCTGTGTTCACTTAGGTAAATCACCAAGTTGTTTACTTATGATTCAATTATATGCATACTTTTCTATACACGTTATATTTCAATAAAGGCTTAAATAGAAAGTTGCTAAGAGAGTAGATCTTAAAAGCTGTCATCACAAGGAAAAAAATTGTAACTATGTGTGGTGATGGATGTTATCTCGACTTATTGTGGCGATCATTTCACAATATATACAAAAATCAAATCACTATGTTGTTTATATGAAACTAATATAATGTTATACGTCAATTATATCTCAATAAAAAAATGAAAAAAGGGGCTCATATATGCAAGTTACCAGCTGTCATTAGTATTTCAAAATAGAATACTGGAACTCAAAGACATTTGGGAAAACAATTGTTGACCATTTCTACATTTGTAATGTGTACATTTCTATCTACACACATAAGATAATGTGTGTAACAAACACACCCAAACTCCCTAAGAAAATGGTTATCTCGCACTCAGGTGTCATCAAGTGTGACCCAACAATAGATTGGGCAGCACGGTTACTAGCAGTTAAAAAAATAAACTAATTATCCTTTAAAAAAAAAAAACTTAGCAAGGAGGAAAGGAGAGAGAGAAGAAAGGAGGGAAGGAGAAAGGGAGGAGGGAGAAGGGAATGGAACAAAGCCATGCTATCAGGGTGCCTCTACACAGTCCTCAACCACTCACTTGGCTTGCTTTAATCCTTACATCTGCTCCTAGTAGTCTGTCTCTCTTCCTTTCCTACCAAGCTCTTCTCAGGCAGTTCTACATCTCGACTATTCTAAATTAATGTTATCCATGTAGCTGCCAATATCAGGCCATTTCTACCTTCTAATTTGTAGTTCACTGTTTGCTATGGGATTAGAAATTTTACAGTCAGTTATGTTAGAATGTATGTGATTGAAAGGAAACAGATTCTGAGGGATCTCCTAAGGGTAAAGTGAATCCTCGTTAACGTATGTCTTTTTTTTCCCCCCTCTATTTTGCCTGCTCAGAGGCTTCTCTGCTGGAGAATATGCCAAACACAGGAGCTCCAAACAGAGGGAAGTTGCTCCTGGGCTCTATCAGTGAATACTAGACCTCCAGGCCAAAGCTAGAACTCACTAACACAGAATTCCAGATCCCACAAGGTTACGTTTTTGTGAATAGTATAAAAGGAGAATATCAATCAGTGAATATATTTACAAAAAAGAAAAGAAACTGCTAACTTCTTATCCAAGACATTACGAAGAGCTTTTCTAACTGTATCACTCATAGAACATTATATTAGTTTTAAAGATAATATATTCCTTTCTCATTTTGTATTTTTGTTAATTTTTATTTTAAAAGTGCCCCAAAAAGTATACTACTAGTTTTATTTAAGATTTTTTTAAGGTTTGTAATAGAGAAATTCAGTTTAAACTGAGGATGCCCTTTTTCTACACAATAATCTACAAAGGGAAAAAAACAAACCCCCAAAATATGAGATGGTGGGTTATTTATTTCCTTTAACATCCTAATTTCATGTAACTTCTTTCTGTACTCATTCTCCATGAAAAACAAAAGTTAGCTCTCAAGATCGGAGCTAAAATTGGTGTACACAAACTGAAAATTCTTCCCTAGTGAAAAGCCCCCCGGCACTGTGGAACCTGAAATCAAGTTGAGACAAATGGGCGGTGTTGCTGAGCAGAATTACCAACAGGGAACAGAAACCATCACTTTAAACCAGGATAAACTTTTATCTGCTTTATTGTCTTCAGCTGTGACTAAACAGCATTCATTCATTTGATGAGAGTCATTCAATACACAGGTATCGCTAGTTCAAAGCTAAAACCTTCATTCCTACCTCCAGCAATCATTTTCCACTTAGTTTAAGTAAAACATGCAAAGTTCTCTGTGTCTTAATTTCCTCCTCCTTTCAATGAGCATAATAATCCCTTACAGCGACTTAATCTGCGGGGAGGAACAAGATGATGTTTTGGCTTAAGAAAACACCTACAGATGTACATGGTTTCACCATTACTATTTCTACCCCCAGCTTTTTCAAACACAACTTAATTCAGAAGCAAGAAAGACCTTATCATTAAGGAATAAAATTATGAACATCATGAAGAAGATTGGAAGAAAAAGTTTTCTATCTTCTTTCCACAGCGGGTAAATGAATCCATCACCATTCACGGCTGGCTGTCCTTTTGATGTCTCGTTTGAAATGCCATTGCTCTGCTGAGACTGGAGAAATGCAATAAAAGTCATTGCCACAAAAATCATTATGACAGTCATAAATATGGCTTTAGGTAAAATAAAATCAGCCACCTCTACAACTTAGTAGTATTTGTGTGTGCGTGTGTGCGTGTGTGTGTGTGTGTGTGTGTGTGTGTAAACGTACGGCAGCCAGAAGAACTGAATAAAAGTGTAGGTTAAGAGAATCCATCTCCACTGCTGGAAAGATAACTAAGGGCGTGCACTAGAGGGGATATAAGATACCGTCTTCATGTTAGAAGGAAAGCAGCATATTTTCTATTTTGTGACACAAATATATCAAATGAGTAGATATTGAGAGAAAGGCAAAATGTATTCGAAATATAACTTAGCCCTGACCTTGTATGAAAGAAACATTATTCTTCCCTTTCCTTAAAATTCCTGCATAATGCAAAAAATTCCTGAAAGTAGCAAGATCTAGTTTTGTAAAGTCTTACTAACATCCTGGATGTTTCTAACTATCCATCTTGCTACATCACTCCCCCAAAACACATAAATTTCATAAATTGCCGGTTGGCCTCAGAAACTGCATCAACAGCAAGAACTGAGACATCTATTCTGCTTATAGCCTCCTGTGTCCCATCAAATCATGTACCCTGATTCCTTCCAGTTAGCAATCAGGGGAAACTACCAAGAAACTTTCATCCTTAGATTTTTCTCTTCTCAGTTTGTTCTTTCCACTCCCAATCCTAATATCTCTCAACTCCAGTCTTAGATTTCTTTCATATTATTAAAAATGAATGCAAAGAAAGAGGCAGATGATGTGTCCTGCCACACTTAAGTAGCAGTGAAATCTCTCAGGACTCTCTCCCCTAACAATAGCTGTCCTCGTGGACTGCAGCGCCCTCAGACGCAGGCAGCGAAACCTGATCATCTACATGATTCACCAGCTAATGTGTATTTCCTTTCCTTTAGCGTGGGGTGGGAGGGGTAAGATGGGATATTTTATGCAAGCTGTGACCATTCTATCTCTCGTTATCAGAGCAAGGGATCAGAACCTCAAAATTGTACTTTCGAGAGCTCAGTGATGTGCTGGAAGATGTCCCAAAGATTACCCGATTACTATCACATTTTTTCTCTAAATACGATTCCCTGTATTCCTTTCACACATTACTGTAAACCCAAAATGGATTCTAATCATTTAAAAGACTAAAATAATAACACTAACATTCAAACATTTAAAGCTATTTTATGTGGACAAAATGAACTAAAAAAGATCCATCACTATAAACTGAGAGGACATTCTGGCAATCTCATTGGCTGAAGCACCTTATATATGTTAGTCAGTCTCCAGAATGACCCAAACATTAAATGATACTGAAAATCTCATTTTGAAAACAATCTTATACAAAATGTTGAGGGTTTCTTGGTTTTCTGTTTTCTCAAAGGTAGATATGCCTGAAACTATCAAACTATCCCATCCTAACCCTGCCACCCTCACTCATAAATGTCCTATGTCGCAACAGTTGAGAAGAGGACTACTTTCCTCTCTCTGTCCATATATGCAGGAGTTTTTATGTCACCCTACCAGAGACTCTGGGGTATAGTTAAAACAATTCAACTTCAAGATTTAATATAAAGAGAAGAGAATCCTATCATTACGTTTAACTTTAAAATGAAAGTAAAACTTTTTTTCTCAGTTATTAAAGCTATAGAAATATAAGCAGACATGCTTCCTTTGAATGAAGTTATACCAATAACCTCAATCTAAGGGCTATAATGACCATGAAAATTATTCAAATGCTAATATGATAGATACAAGAACGAGATTTCTTAGAAACCTTTCCAGAAGACATTACATTGGCTATGAGAAGCTACTGAAGACTGTTCCAACTGCATTGAAGAATCTATTCAAATCAGAATGAAAAAAAAAATGAACCCTAAGGAGCATACACTTTAATCTAATTTAGGTAATATTCTAACCCCAAGTCCCAGACACAAGAAAAAAGGGAAATACGGTACCATGCAGTGTCTCTTAGGATAGAATTGTTCCAGGATTTGAGACAATGTGTGTTTAGTACAGCCCAGTGTTCATGATTTCCCATTAGGAGCAACTTTCTCCAGCACTCAAATGAAATGGGAAAAGAGATGAGGAAGGTAAACCAAAGTGGTCAAGTGCTCTTCATTGTCAAGACTGGAAAGAACTTGCTGTGGGCAATTATGCTGAGGAGGTAAGGTCTTGAGAAGGAATGAGGGATGGAAAAAACAGAAGGTTTACAAGGAACTGAAAAAAAAAAAAAAGCTTTACGATGGCAGAACAGAGGTAGAATGGCTTCCTTCTCCATCTTTCACGTCAAGTTCAGGGTGTTTTTCTTTTCTTTTGTTCCTTAAGAACTTTTTTCCTGTGGTGCTAGCTGTAGTTTGCTGATGTAGTTCCCAACTCTTGCCTTCCTTTGGTGACTGTTATTAACGGACTGGCAAAGGCTGGGCAAAATGCACTTAAGAAAAAAGAAATCGCCTCTCCTTGCCAACACGCACATGCTGCCCAGTACCTGAGAACGAGCTCCGCTGTCGCTGGCCAAGAAAAATCCCAGTTCAACCTCTGCCTCCCGCTTCCAAATCCATTGCAAATAATTGTGTGTGTGCCACTTGCAGAGAATCTGCCTGACTCACCCCCCGCTTTCGGCGTGCCAGGGAGAGACGTGAACGCTCAGTCTCCGAGTAGGCAGTGAAGTGGGGGCCGCGGTCTCGGTGGCACCGAGAGTCCCCCAAGCCTCCCCTGCTGGCGGGTTTGGGGATATTTGCCCCTCAAGCAGGTGCCCCGCCACACTGGGACCACCCAGGCTCACAGGAACACACGTGTCACTGCGCCGCAGCCCAGCCCGCCGCGTACACTGACCCCACAGTCCAGGCTACAACGCCCGGTTACGCGCAGGGGGCTTTACAGTGGGGGAGAAACAGGACCACCCAAACTCGTCCTCTAAGCTTTAAGAAGGAAAAAAAAAGTACTTTTCCGCGGAAACAGCCTCCACTCTCTGCCGGCGCCCAGCCCAGGGGATGCCCGGCCCGCAACTGACCTCTCTCTCCCTCCCCAGAGCTCGCCGAGGCCGCCTGCGCGCCCTCCGGGACCGGCCCCGGGCCCGCCGCCGCCGCCGCGAGGCGGGGGACTCGGCCGACCCTCCCCGCCGCTGCCCCGGCCGGGCGCTCACCTCCTGGGGTCCGGCTTCCGTCGCTCCTCCAGTTTGGCGGCGGAGTGTGGGGCTGCAGCGGCCGCTGCCGCCGCCGCCTTCGCAACCACCGCTGCCGCCGCCGCCACCGAAGTGCCGCCCGGCGCGCCGCCGGGGCTGGAGGCTGGGGGCCCGCGGGATCCCCGGAGGCGCGGGCCCGGAGCGCGGCGGGGCCGAGCCGCGGGAAGTTGTCGGCGCGACGCGCGGAGCGAGTGGGGCGCGAGCCACCCGCGCCCAAGTAGTCACAACTTTGGCGCCTGGGTGGGTGCGCGCTGTGGAGTGGAGGGAGGCGACAGCGGGGCGAGGGCGCTGGGGCGGGAGGGTCTTCGCAGCCGGCAGGGCTGGAACCTGAACGGCCCGCGAGGAAGGGGGAGAAGGTGGCGCGGGGGGTGATGTCTACACGGCCCGCGTGGTGCGTGGCGAGTGAGTGTGTGAGAGCGCGGGCGTCTACTCTACTTTGCCTTCTGCAGCTCCTGCATATTTATGGGGATCTCCGATGTTTCTGCCGGTAACTAACACTGCAGCAGTGGTGCCCGGCCCGGGCGCCCCTCGGGAGCGAGCCCGGGGACGGGGAATCGGGGAAGGCGGCCGTGACGGAGGCTGTGACACGAGCGCAAGCCCGCGATCCATATTTAAAGCTGCGAGTGGCCTCGGCCAGCCCCCTGCCCTGCCCTCGCTCGCGCCCGCCCGGCCCCCACCGCTCCCGGCCGCCGCTTGGCGTCAGCCTCCCGGGCATCCGCGGCGGCGGGGAGGGGCCTCGGGCCGCACCGCCTCCGCCAGGGGCTCCGGCTCCGCGCGCAGCGCCCTCCTGGAGCTGGCCCGGGACCCGGATCCCGACCGGCCGCCTTCGCCTCCCTGGGTTCCTTCTCTCTCACGCCCGGAGCGGGCTGCCGGGTCCAGCTTTTTGTCCTCTTCACAAGAGTTCCCCGCTGGGGAGAACCTATTCTCGCAGGCAGAACTGAAGTTGCTCGCGTTTCCCAGCCCCAGATCACTCTTGACGCTACTTTATAAAACTTGAGGAGTGTAGGTAGAGAGAGTGCTGTCAGCACGCGGTATTGTCGTCGTTCACCTTTAGCAAAGGCTGTCTGGAGAGAGCACGGTGCTCAGCCTTGTCCTTCGCAATGTCACTGATGGCTTTTGTCTTCCTCGAGCAGTTTGGGAAACATCTTAGCCATCCAAGGGAGTTTCTTGAGCACAAAGTGATTATTTGTATTTACTCTGTTCCTAAGGCTAATTAAGGAGGTTTAAGTACCCTTTGCAAAGTAAATAATACTAATAGTATATCAATGACCCAGCCCCATTACGATCAGTTAATATGAACAGACTGTCAGCACAGACACCATCTGATGTTCTGAGTACTGCTAGAGAGGAGCCACTTAATTTCTGAGCCCCACGGTACATGAGGCAAGCACATATGCATTCTCTATTAATACATATTATATATATAATATATATGCGGAAGCCACTGACCAGACTGCATTTTTGCCAGTAGCCACCAAAACACAGTATTTAAAACTGGAAGCCATCTATTGCACCCCACAGGTGCTTGGGAAGCAGGCGTAAGCTTGTATCTTTTTTAAAAAGCTGGTATATTTAAAATCCTTAGTTAATGCTCAGAAGGCACTAGGAACCACCTGAAGCTGTCTAATGTCTGAAATTAAAATGTACTAATGTCATGTGTGTGGCCTTTATTACATCTGGGTCACATATATGTCCACACATTCTACTTGACCCACTGCTGTGACATGGGAAATTCAAAACAGAAGATTTTTAAAAATTTTAGCTTTAAAGCTTTTGCCTATATAGTGATATTTTTAGACTAATGTTAAAATTGACTTTCAGTCCCTGAGCACACAGTTAGCAAGAATCAGCAACCCCAAAGTAAGCTCACACGCAAAGGGAAGCCACTTTTGTATTAAGAATTTGCCACTGCTGTTCAGCAGTTTTTCACACTGTGGATTATGTATTTCAACATAGCTGGCAATTTCTCATTATAATCATGAGCAGGCAGTGAATGGTCAGTGTTGGTGAATGTTTGGGAAAGGAAAAGTCCAAGAAACTTACGTTTTCCAAAACTCTGCTGCGAAACCTATCAAACCGTCCTTCACACAAACCAAACAGGTAACCCCTGGAGGCATTTCACTATCAAGATTGGCAAAATTTTACCCCAAAAGGGGTATAAAGTTGGCATGTGGAGTGGGAAACAGGGAGGGAATTAGAGCACTATGGGGTGAGGTTTTGTGTGTGCCTTAAATTAATGAGAAAAAGAGTTGTCTTTGGCAAAGAGCCAACAACCCCTCTTATCACTCTCATTACCTGATGTTTGCCGTCCCACAATTAAAAGAGCATGTTCCATTTCCTTTCCTATTGATTATTGTCCAGTAATTGAGATGCATGTGTTTTTCCTTTGAAAGGTCATTGATTAACTTTTCTTGTTAACTCTGCATGTGGTCACCTTTGCTATTGCTGTTCCTGGTGAAGACAATGAATCCTGAGATCTTTTTTTCACCGATGCTAAAACTTGAGTTATGTCCCTTGATTCTCATGAGCTCAAAGAAAGATTTATTTGTTCTTTTTGTCCTGTGGTTCACACAGCTTGGTGACAAGAAGAATGAACAGAAAAAATTAATGGAATTAGAAAAACAGTATAAGTAATCTTTACTGATAATGATTTATTTGTTTTTTTAATCAGTAACTCTCTGTGCTAAATGACCTTCTAGAATACCCACCCACTACTTATCTTATCAATCAAGTCTCTTTCATATCATCCAAGGTCCTAATAGGCACCTAAAGAAAACAGAAAAATGGGAAGAACCTTTGTTTCAATGACAAGCACCATCTAGTGGCAGCAGGTGAGGAAACCTCCAAACGATAAAAATGTCTCCAACAAGAATGAAAATGGAAGTCTTGGAATAGACAATCCAGGCATTCCATGGCACTCTTTGATTCTAAAACAAGAAGGTCGTATGTAGTAAAATAATGCAACTAATAGGCCACGTGTTGATTATTCAAAGTAAGTAGGGTGCTGATCTGACCCATAGATAGGATTATTACCATAAAGAGTTTTCTCAATCTTTGTGTGACTTTGAATACTCACACCTCTGTATTTTTGTACTTAAAGACCTCTGTATTTAATGTTCCTCTAACATAAAATAAGGAGAGTGAGGGGGCCGGCCTGGTGGCGCAAGCGGTTAAGTGCCCTTGCTCCCCTGTGGTGGCCCGGGGATCCGTGGCCCGGGGTTCACTGGACCGGATCCCGGGGGCGCACTGACACACCGCTTGGCAAGCCATGCTGTGGCAGCGTCCCATATAAAAGTGGAGGAAGATGGGCATTGAGTTAGTCCAGTCTTCCTCGGCAAAAAATAAAAAAAATAAGGAGAGTGATGGCTTGTCACTAGATAATATCTATAAAGCATTTTGTTCAACAGATAGCAGAACCCATGAATATAACTATTATATTTGGGGTTTTTTATTATTATATTTTATTAGAAAAGAAAAAAAGGTGAGAGATATCATTGAATGTTTATCCTGGAGTTATACAAAAGTATAACATTCATACACATCTCATTTGGGAGCCTAAATGAAAAGGTTGTAGTAAATATGTTATATCTTGTCACTACCAACTTCAAAGAATGGTCAGGAAAGCTTCATAATATAAGGTCCCTTTTAAGGCTGGGGCTCATTGGTGGAAGTTTGACAAATATTTTGCTGTACACAATAGAGATTTTCTTTGTGCTGATATTTGTTTTGACCTGTAGTTGTTTTGTTATTAAACAATATTGCAACAGAATGATCATTAAAGTCGCCACTCTGTAGTCAATTTAGTCAGCCACTTCATGACGTAAGAGTAAGGAATGAGGAAATTACTTTTTCTTCTCATCCTGGGACAAGTCTGGGTTGAAACCGAAGATAGATATAGATAAAGAGAAAGAGTGAAAGAGATCACTTCAAGAACCCATTCTTGTTTCACTTACACTCCAGAAAGTTCATATTCAGTCTAACAAATTCCTGAATAAATTCAGCCAATGTAGATTACAACCTATATTTATATTCTATATTCCTTCCTTCAAATCCTGTGTTTAAAAATAACTGTAGCGCCTTTATCTGAGGAGAGAAGAAAGGTGAACACAGTTTTTGCAAGCTGTCAGCATGGCGTGACCTGGGGAAAATAATTTATTTGGTTAAACATGTGACATAAGTTGCTTCACAGCTTAAGCTACTCAAGTCTCAACCATATCCAACCGCCATTTTTAAAACACACATCTAAGGTCAAATATTAGGAGAGGTTCTAACTTCTAGAAACCAGAGCCTATCTCTGTTCATGTCGAGGAAGGCAAGTTATTCAACCCGTCTGGGCCTCGGTTCCCTCAGCAATAAAGTCAAAGAGCTTAAGATAATTACCAAAAAATAATATTTCTAATAGGATACCAGAATATGTTCCTCTAATAAAATTTGAACAATATGTCTGTGATAGAGAAACATGCAAATCTTTCAGAAAAGGTATTGACACATGTATTATGAATGCTCTGTTTAATAACCCTTAGGCCAGAGTTTCAGGCTCTTCCTCCTACAGGAATTCTCCCATGGATCAGCATAAGAGGACACAAGCCTCTCTGTTTGGAAAGGAAGAGGAAAAATTAAATCGAGCTATTAAGCCACTAAAACCTATGCTCCTTGATTAAAAAGATTGGTCTGGTTTTAGTTAAGACAGAGAATTACGTCAGACTTCTCCACCAGAACCGACTCCCAGGGCCCTTGGACTCTGCTAATCAGTGTGTGTGTGTGTGTGTCTGTGTGTGTGTGTGTGTGTGTGTGTGTGTGTGTGACCACACCAGCCACCTCCCAGACACAGAAAGGTGCTTGTTCCCTTGTATCTCATTGGCCTCCCCGCCTCCTCACAGGTGAATAAACGCAGATGGCGGGCTGCTCTGAGGTTGTTCTTCCTTTACTCCCGTGGACTGAGTCACATGGACACAGCTGTTCCATTGCATGGAGACAGGTTTTCTACAGAGTAACCAACCACTGGCTCAAACTGGCCCATGACCATTCTTGTCCCACTGGTCTGCTCCCCAGGCCGGACCTGGAAACCATAGCATCTCGGTCTCCTTACAAGTATCAAAACAGTTGACACTTCAAGTGCACATCTGCCAGACTGATTTCCTTACAGGAAACACTGCAAGATTAAAATCGGAATACTAAAAGTTGGCTCCTTTTTCCCCCTGTCTGGAGGGAAGGAACAGTCTGAGCAAATTTGCCCTTTATGGCTTTTCAATATCCCACTGCTGACCAAGGCATGCTCAGTTCTACACAGAACACGAAGCAGGATTGGGTCATCCATTCAGTCCACAAATACTTATTAAGAACCTACTTATTATGTGTCAAGGACTCTTCTGGGTGATGAGTTCTAAGAACAAGCAAAGTTCCTGCCTCATGGAGCTTACAAGTAAATAAATAAATGGACAAGACAATTTCCGTTTCCATGGAATGCAAAATGCTGTGAAGAAGTAAATGCTATGACTAGGGCAGCTAATCATCCCAAGTTACAGTTCCCGATTACCCCGTTATCCCTGTGCCATGACAATGGCACTCCTTTTCATTCCCAAAAGAGAGAAATTATCGCATTACCCTAACTTTAGAAGAAATAAAACACAGTGAGAGGAGGAGGGGAGCTACTTTCAAGTGTGTGTTAGGGAAGGCCTGTCTGACATGGTGATGTCTGAGCACACAGATCTGAACGACAAGATGAACAAATATGAAAACTTTTAAATGAAACTTGACAGGACAAACAGCATCTGACATGGTGCTTTACACAGAATAGGAACTCAATAATTACTTATAGAACTACAGATTACATCCACCCTTTTTGGAACATTAAAAATAGAGAGCCTTACTCAACCAGCATATATATCTATTAAGACAGATTCAGGCTCCACAAATTCCTGAAGACATCATTCTTCTTAAACAATAATTTTTAGACTACATCTATGTATTTATCTGCACGTGCATAAAATATCTCTGGAAAGATATATAAGCAACTAACAGCACTATTTGCCTGCAGAGAGGGGAACTAGGTGATTGTGGGGTAGGCTCAGGGAGGAAGACTTCACTGTATCCTTTGTACTTGTTTGAATTTTGAACCAGGTAGATAGATGGCTTATTTTTCAACTTAAATTTGAATTGAAATATATAAATAATTCCATTTATCTGCCTAGAGCTATTTTCCCATACAAATATATGTAGCTATATATTATATATTATTGTAATATATAATTAACAGAAACCCTTCAGATGGACAGTGGGATTAATATCCTTTCAAGCTATGAAACACTGGCTACTGCGATGCCCATGGCAGGACTGGAACGTCTGAGCCCTTTCATAGTTATTGGATGCTGTTCAGTGCTGACAGTGTTTGCTCACTACCCACCTGGGCTCCATATAAATCACTGTTGTGGGACAAAAAGATCTTCAAAAGGATATTGCTGCTTTTCTTGCACCTGGGCAAATAAAAACACAGTACAAAATTTTAAAATAACATTTTATCGGGCATCTTGCTGTACCTTTGATTTTAGCTGTTTGCTTTTCAAAAATGAAAATCTGTTGCTTTTCTCCATTCTAAAAGTAATATAATTTCATTATAAAACATTTGTACAATAGAGAGAAATAGATGGAATGACGGTGAGAAATATCCTCTTTCAGAGAAGACTGCTAATATTTTGGCATATTTTCTTCTTTGCATAATTTAAATTTGTGGTTTACAGTCGATTGATCATATTGTATTTTTAAAAAGTGATGTGGTCTTTGGGGCTAGTTTTGAGTGAAGACAATTTCTTTTGGCATAAAACACAAGTTTTAAAAGATATGGTTAGAAAAAAGAGGAGATCTGAATTTGGCATCATCTTTCTAAACCCAGTTGATGTCTGTTGTGCTCTTATCTCATCACAACTCCAAAACTGCCCTTTATGAAAAGTCCTATGGCATAGGCTCTGTATGGACAGTCTCTGCTATCTGGCAGTGAAAATATTGATAGCCCCATTAACAGCAACAACAATAATAATAGCCAACATCTACATAGTCGTTACCGTGTTCCAGGAACAGTTCTAATTGCTTAACATAAATTAATCATTTAATCTTCATAATAACCCTATTATGAGTAGTGATATTACTCCCATTAGAAGAAGAAAAAATATGAATACCAGAACTTCATACATTTTCATACACGTCAGCTGTTTCAGATTTCCTCCAAATTTGAGGAAGTGTGGAGTTGAAGATTGGTCTTTCTCTGTGAACTTAAACATCTGATCCAGAAGAGTTAGCTAACTGTGGGGGGAATCCACACAGCATAATACCAGAATTACTTCCCCAATTCCAACAGAATGTAACAGAGCACATAGACTCTAAAGTCAGCGCCTGCATAGACTTCTGAGAACTCAGCTACCCAAAACCAGAATTTTGGAAAGTTGAAGATGCTATATTTTGGTTTTATTTTCTTTTTTAACATGGCTACTTTTTTATCATGGCTATTTAAAATGAGATTTTCAGTTGTGTTTTCTTGTAACTTCAACCACACATATGTGCTTTCTATCCACAATCACCCCTACAGGGCACACAACAGACATACAACATATATGTGTTTGGAAGCCATCAATAACTTCCCATGAGCGGTAACACCATGGTATTTGCTTGCAATGTTCCTCCTCGACTTTTTGATTTTTCATATTGAAATAAGTGGAAAAAGGAAATCTTTTTCTTCGTCTTCTGGTATTGTTATTGTTGGTTTGGTATTTAGTCCCGGAGTCTGGTACTAGCAATTTGCGTCCCTAAATTAAATTTTGAGATTCTTATCTCTGTTTGCCAAAAACTAACATTTTATCCAGAATTACACAGAAATTGATAAAAAGTTTTCTTCAGCAATTCTTACTTGCTTAAACTTAAAGGCTAGTACTTAGCAAAAATTTGTCAGGAAATACCTGTGTTAGTATATGTAATGGTAAGCCAGAAACTGGAAGAGAGGAGTGATTTTCAAACTAGTGGAAGGTAAATTCCTTTCCACTCAATTTTCCATTTGAAGACTTTGGTAACTTTGATCCAGGAAAGTAACCTTAAATCACTTCTTGGTACTCAATTTCTTCATAGGTTTAGTGATGCTATGGAACCAATAGCCTGGCATCCTAGACCAAGGAAGGTATTAAACACTAAAAAGGAAGAAAGAATGAGGCAAATGGAAAAAAGTAGAAGGAAGAGTGCTAGACAGCTCTCTCCTCTCCAGCCAGGGGTCCTCAAATTCTATGACTGCTTCTTTGATTAAATTAAAATACAATAAGTATTGAGTACTTATTTAACACTTTATCTATCCTGGCAAGAGTAAAAGACATTCCATTTAGAGAAACAACTATTTAAAAATTTCTGCTGATGCTGCAGTTACAACTTGGAATAAAAAGCAGAGTAATCAAGCAGATAGAGGTGATTCTTCAGAGAATACAGAAGAAAATATTACATACTAGGTATAGTGGTGCTGTCCTAACAAAGTGCTTTCATAGTCTTGCTTTAGCACAGACCACCAGTCAAGGCAAATGGAAGCAGTCCAGTGTAACGCTAAAAGATTTTAACCAAATAAATTCAATGCTGCATTCAATAATTAATAATAGCTACCATCTGTCAAGAACTTCCTAATCCTCATGGAGACTTTGTACGGTAGTATAAAAATTATCCCTACTTTACAATTAAGGAAACAGAGGCCCAGAAACGTCAAGTGACCAACCTCAAGTCATACAAGTGCCAAAGTTCTGGAGCCAGGGTTCTGACGTGGCCTACGCCCCTCTCTTTCCACTATGCCTTGCCTCCTCAATTTACCCCTAGCAGACACATGGAGAAAGGTGAGATTACATGGTCCTTGGTCCTTGATGGAAAAAGCAGTTTGGGCTCCTTACCCCCACACTCCTTCCTCCCCATAACCACCCATTTTCAATCTAAACTGCTCCTTCTCTCCCTAAAAAACAAAAAATTCAAAGTTCTTCATCAACTATTGAATGAAGTCCAAGTTATTTAGCTTGGAGTTTGCGGCTTTTCCTGACCTGGTTTCAACCAGCTCTTTTTGCTACTGATCCCACACACAGCTTGATGCTCCACGCAACCCAGACTTCTCACCATTTCCTAAACACGCATTTTGTTTTCTGGGTCCTGGTTACTTGCTCATGACAATTTATTTTACCAGGAATACCTTGTTTTCTGCCACTTCCATTCCCACCTATTGAAAGCCTTTTTATTTATTTATTTTTTTCCTGAGGTAACATTGGTTTATAACGTTGTATAGGTTTCAGGTGTACAACTTTATAATTTGACATCTGTATGTACTACAGCATGCTTACCACCAAAAGTCTAGTTTTCATCCGTCACCATATAATTGACCTCCTTTACCCATTCACCCTTTTATTTTTAAACATCCAATTAAAATGCTAACTAATCCATACTATCTTTTCTGATTTATTCAGTACAAAAGACCTCATTCTCCTCCACACTGATAGCGGTTAGATTGTGCCACTTACATATCACTTAAACTACCTCAATGAAATGAGGCTTTTGGTATATGTTCCTCATTTCCCCCATAAAACTGTAGGCTCTGTGAAAGCAGGAAATGTATCGTATACATTTTCACATTCTTCATCTCTTCTAGGACAGTCCCACGCATACAGTGGGCTCTCACTAAAAACTGAATGATTCAACGAAAGAATGAATAAATGAAGCTTAGGTTTAGTTAATGACAATTACAACTTTGAATATAGTAAGATCCCCCTTAAAAGGTCAGATTGAGCCCAAAAAGCACTTGTAAGTTTTTACTTTTCTGTGGCTATTAATGTAAAAATCATCTTCTACATTCAGCCATGGGCTTTAGGAAAATATGGATAAGTTTTCATGAGAAGTTAGACTTAAACACATGACTTCTCCTTGTTTTAAACAATCTTTTATTTATTTATTCAAAACAGTATTTATGGAATACCTATTATGAGCAAGAAACGGCAAAGTACTGAAGAAACAAGGGTGAGAAAGACAGAGAAGGCCATTGTCTTCAGGGAGCTTAAATTCTAGTTGGAGAGAGAGGGAATAAACAAGTAAACAAATATATAGAATAATAAGTTCTATTACAGAAATTAATAGGATGATAAAGGAGAGAGTAACGAGATAGAATAGATTGCTGGTCAGGGAAGGCTTGAGGAGGTAACAGCTGACTTTAAATGCGCCAGCCACGCAGAAAGCACTCCAGGCAGAGAAAATAGCAGGTCCAAACCCTCTTGGGGTTGAGGAAAAAAAGGAGATTGGTAAGGGTGGAGCACAACGAGCAAAGGAGAGAGTGGTAGGAGGTGAGGTTTGGAGAAGAAGGCAGAAGCCAGATCTCGCAGGATTTTGTAGGTCCAGGAAGGAATTAATATCCTATTCTATGAGTAATCAGAAGATCCTAAAGAGTTATAAACAAGGGTATCACATAATTAAATTTAGGATTTGGGAAGTTCGTTCTTACTACTAAATGGAAAATAGATTGGAAAGGAACTGATGGCTTGCATTAGGGGGAGAGCACTGAAGATAGAGAGAAGTGGATGACTTTGAGAGGCATTTTGGAGGTAGAACTGAGTGGACTTGATGGATTAGATGTAAGAGTTGAAAGAACAAGAAAAATAAAGGAGGACTCCTAAGTTTTGGCTAGGAAATGGTGCCATTTTCTAAGATGGAGACACCTGTTGAGGATCAAGTTTGGAGAAGACAAAAAGCACTGTTTTGATTTGGGAGGAAGACATAGAACACTGTTTTCAACATAGTAGGTTTGAGATGCCTTTTAGACATCTAATTCTAACAAACAACCAACATCACAAAAATGTTAACATTTCACTGAACACTTACATTTTCTCAATTGTGACTTACTTTTTCTTTGACCAGTGTGGCAGATTGTATCTCCCAAAGAGAGTCTCAGCAACATCCTCCCATTCCCACATCCGCTTCTCCAATGTGACCTTGCCACTCCCTATAAAGAGGTGGAGTCTAATTCCTTTCTCCTTAAATCTGGATGGGCTTGGGACTGCTTTGACCAGTAGAACACAGTCGAAGAAAGGCTGCATGGCTTCCAGGGCTGGGTCATAAAAGATGAAGCAGCTATCACTTTGTTTGCTGGAACAGTCATGCTTGGAGCCCCAAGCTGCCATGTAAGAAATCCAATTGTCTTAACGCTGCCAAGCTTGGATCCAAGCCAAGCCACTTGAAGTGGCCACATGGAGAAGCCACCTGTAGGCAGTCCAGTTGGCAGTTCTAGCCTCCAGGTCTTCCCAACACAGGCAGCAGTCACGAGTGAAGGGTCCTCCAGATGATTCCAGCCCCCAGCATTCAAATCTTCTCAGCTGAGATCCTACACACTGTGGAGCAGAAACAAGCTGTCTTGCTGTGCCCTGTCCTGACCCACAGAATCCGTGACATAACAAAATGATTATTGTAAGTTACTAAAAGTTGGCGTAGTTCGTTAGGCAGCAACAGTAACCAGATCAACCAGTTAATCAAAGATTTGGGGAATAAGTACATTTAAGCTATAATCCCACCATCATGCTGCCTGTACAACTCAACTCTACATTCTAGAGCAGGCTGCAATCCCGAAACAAGATTCTTAAACCAAACATCTGTCATTTTACTTACTTAAATGAAGGCTGAGTAACTTTATTTAGTAGTAACTATGGGACAGACAAGGAATTTGAAATTCAGATATAAATTTGGCAGTTAATTCTTCTTGGTAATGTTAAGTTTGATAGTAAAGCATATTCAAATTTGATAAAAGCTAGAGTCAAAGGAAGCCACATCTTAAAGCCCTGATACACATTTCAAATCTTGTGATTTCCTTTACATGCCATAAGCATTTTTCCTGCAGATATCTCTAAGTTCACCTAAGTGGCGCTACAAATAGAATAGACTGCTTATGAATAAAATTCCTAGGTATGACAGATGGTTAGGGAATTGGAACACAAAGTTGTTTTGTTTTCAGAAACAATCCTCTATATTTTTTCTTTTCTTGACACTTCATATTTTTTCTTCTCTCTTTCAAGAAATGTGAAATAGGAGAATTTGATCTTGGATATTAGGATATTTCTCTAAAAACAATACTTTGATTTGAAAACTATGTTAACACAATGTACTAAATTTTGAAAGTAAATTATTTTCTTCAGAATTAATACCTGCTATCCTATGAGTGAAAAAAGTCAATTTGTTTTGCCTCTACAACAATCAGAAATATCTAGTGACTGATTACCCTTCATATGAGTAACTTTAGCAAGTGCTAACCATAAATTACATCCCCCGAGATAGCAGTTATTTTAGCCACTGCCTCCTGGCTCTGACACTGCTGGTCTTTTATCATATTTTACTCCTCAGTAAGCCAATAAGTTTTGATTACCCTTGCAGATTCGTAATCAATATGAAACTTTTACTCTTTTATGAGCAAAATAAACTGAACTCAAGACTCTTGACTCTACTGCTTCCTTCACTATTATGCCCTATGGATAATATCAATTCTGGTGCTCTATTTGCAGTGTTAAGATTCTGGAAGCCCCCTAAAAACAGTAACCACACCTGTGCTTTTTTTTTTTTTTTATTTCTTTCCAAAGAGATAAACTTACATACTCAGTATTTAGAGTCTTAGAATGTTCTGGCTGCCATATGGAAATTTTTACTTTGGGACTTACACGGTCATGTCATTTTTTTAAACGATGTACCATAACAACTTAAAAACAAATATTTTTTGATTTCTGAAGAGTTTAAATTTAGGGTCTTGTTGTATTTCATGAATGTATACTCAATAAAAAATAGGATAAGAAATTAGTTTAAACCAGGGGTCACCAAAGTTTTTCCAGGGAGTCAGATGCAAATGTTTTTGGCCTTGCCAGCCATATATTCTGTCCCAACTACTCAACTCTGCCATCGTTATGAGAAAGCAGCTGTAGGCAATATGCAAATGAGTGGGTGTGGCCAGATTTGGCCACAGAGGGCCACATTTTGCCAACCTCTGGTTGAAACTAAAGGCAGACTACATTAATAAAATATATTGGAATGTAATTGTGTTTATTTATGAAAAAATTTAACTTTCAAGTCTTCTTAGTATGTCTTTATACTTCTGTTTTGTTTTATTGCAGACTAGACCATGCCTCCACACTCAACCAACCTCCCCTGTTGCAGCCACCTGAGATAAGTTAATTATTGTATTACATCAATGATTGGAATGCTACTAAACTACTCTGGGACACCACTGCAGAAAGAAACAGACCAAAAAACTATGTCTAGTATTTTAGAGTTGGAGGGAGGTATGAAAATACTAGTTCAGAATATTTAGCAATGCACTCTATTACCTTACATAGATACATCTAAATTAAAACTGACAACTGGTGTGGCTGCTATAGGGTACACTCCTCAACGGCACTTATATCACACACAATGAAGTGGACACCCGTTGCACTTAAATTAGCAACCTATTAAAACTGGAATGACAAAAATAAAGCCCACACTCTAACCATTCTCATTATTAAGTAAAAGTGAAGGGGAAAATAGTAGATTAAAAGATTAACTTTATAAAGTATTTAATGGCCTGCCTACTCCTATGGCCAAATGATGCATCTGATGTGATCAGCCAGGCCTGAAATTTTTATTTTCTTCCCAGTTTGTGTTACCAATCACTTTCTAAAAAGTCATCTCCCTTTTACCTATATGATTCTGATTTCTAGCTCCCTGCCCCCCAGTCTCTGCCAAAGATTGAATCATTACTGGTAAGGAACCATAGTATAGTTGTAGGAACAATGTTTTAGTGAAAAAGAAAGCTACCCAAAGCAGTACACAACAAAATCAGGAGCAATAGAGTAGGTAAAAAAATAAATGAGATTGAAATATCAAATAAACATGTTTGATGCATGCTTGCATGTCTTGTCTTCCTAAGCTTAAATAAGGAAATTTTTACCATATATGGTAGCGTTAAAGAATTATTTTTCTTTTCCGCTGTCTTTCCAAGTTTTAAGACACCTTGATCCAAAATCAAGCACAATTGTAAAATGTTCTTTCATAATAAGAATCTTTAGTTCTCTCCTGAGTTAATCCACCCTCCCCTGTGCTCTACATTCATTAGTGATTCACACCCACTCTCATGAACTATGACTCCATTTAAAAGATAAGGACAAGGGATCAGGGTAAAGTCAGCAGGGACTGAGCTCATGTGTTCTGCTGCTTAGCCTCATACTGAGATCACCAAAACCCTGGAATTATCTGGTTAACAATCATGCACTTACCTGAGAGTAGTGATATCAAATGGGATGTAACTGTCCTATTCCTTATAGGAGGACCTGCCTGTGAAAATTACACTTGGTAACGAGTGAAACAGAAAAGAGCATGAGCTTTGGAGTCAGACCACTCTGGGCTTGAAGTTTGGTTCTACTATTTATTCTCTGAGTAACGTCTATTATTATGGTGGTGGTGGGCTGTCAGTGCTGGTGGTACAGATGGGAGTATTACTACTAACCATGCAGAGAAAAGACACAATTATAGTGCCGAAATAATTTCAAATAACTCTCTCAGCCCATCAAACATATTGAATGCCTCAATCTATATTTTATCTTCAATTGAATGAGCAAGAATGTTATCTCTTCAAAGTGATGTTGATTGAATTAATGTCACTGCTTGGCATAGAAATAAGCACTGGAATAGTCTTCATTATTAAATTCATCCCCTTATTTCCCATGGAACTGCAAACCTCACTGTGATTCTATATCAAATTAGTAGATCGAGGTGGGAGTATGGTCAGAATTAGAGAAGAGAGGAACAGATCCATTTCTATACCTTTTTCATTCCTTTATTAAACTCTGAGAACAGAATTAAACAGTTTATGAGGGAGACATTATTCTTTCCCATTGTATCATGTTGTCTTTCTTTCATCTCTTAAAAAGTCTTAATAACGTTATCCTAACACACAATGTTAGACCTAGAGTCTATAATTGTCTTTTATCCCCTGCCATGCTCCTACTCTGTTTTGCTTATTACTCTGAACTTTGTTTTTCATTTGTTCAACAATTTATAGAGTTAATGTGTCAAATACTATGCTCAGTAGTGGGAATAAACAATAGTTAACAAGACAGGATACAGTTCTTGTCCTCATGGAGCTTACTGTAGAGTTCCTATGGAAGATAAATATTAAATAAATATACAAGTAGGCAATTTATTAATTACAAATAAGGTTAGACAACAGTCGTCATTGAAAGAGAATAGATGGAGAAGTAGGGGAAGTAGGGTACCCTACTTCTCCAAAATATAGATCTTCCTTTAGAGTTCATCAAAGCCTTCTTTTTAACATCTAAGCAGTATATGAAAGGAGCATGTGCCAGTAAGGAGAAATTAGTGCAAAGCCCATTTTTTAAAATTATCAGGGTTTTTTCTTTTGATTCTTCAAATATGGTAAAAAGGTATATGCCTATTCACAAACATTGTGTTGCTAGTCTGTGGATATTTTTGTCAAATCATCTTCATTTATTACTTTCCTTAGACCAAAGGAAAGTCCATAGCTCTTTCCTTTTTTCTAAGCTCCTACCTTTACCTCATCCTTCATCTGTACTATCTTCCATCTCATGACACCCCTTCAACTCCATGATATTACATTCTCCTCCCCTCTGCCCAAATCCCTTCCCCCATTTCTGACTTCCTCTCCTCAATATTTAAGCTGGTTTCTGAATCTATAAAGTAAATGTTCCCTTGCTTCCTATTAAATTGGTATAGAAATAAAATGGAGTTCCACATTAAAAAAAAAAAAAAAAAACCTCAGTATATAGTGGAAGAATTACTATTTTATCAAGCACCCAAAAAATGGCATTGAGAAAAATCTGACATTCATAACAGCTGTCCCTGTGTTCTCGGGGGGAAAAAAAAGGCCTAGAGTTTACACTTACCCAGACATGTGTATAAGATAAAACAATAGAGAATGTGTTTAATTCCTTCCAAATAGATATCATCAAGGAAGAGGGAGTATTGGGTAGTGGTTAAGACTGTCAACTCTAGAATCGAACTACATGAGTTTAAATCCTGGCACATTCATTAACTACCTGCGTGACCTTGGTCAATGTTACCTAACTTGTCTGAGGCTCAGATTCCACATTAGTAAAAAGTATCTACTTCACCAAACTGTTGTGAAAAGTACATGAATTAAATACACAGAAATTGCTTAGAAGGTCTGGTACATAGGAAGCATTCAGTAAAATGTTAGCTATTATTATAATAGCATCCAAATTGCAGAAATCCCCGTCTTTCCTTTTTGAATTCTAATACTATAGAACATTCAAATCAAATGCATTGGAAAACTACCCAGATTTTCAGATAGGCTTATTGATTACCATTTAGCAATACAGGAGTGTCCTGTGTATATTTTCATTATATAGACATAGATGTATAGCTATACACATACACACATGTATAAATATACTAACACACATTTTGTATCTATATTTTTCTTTTATAATTAAAGTTACATCATTTTATTTATATTTATTTCATTGTCATTTTATTAGATATATTTTTTTTTTAATAAACCACATACAAGGTACTGTGAAATCCACCCAGGTGTTTCCTGGGTAGAAAGACTGGATTTTTAAGATCTTCCAGGTGAAAATAACGGAACGTGTTACTTCAGGACTCTATTCTCCAATTCACATCAGAGTCCCCCTTGGGAATCCCCTTTGCAAGTAACCCCTTTGGATACTTGCAATCTGAAAAGCACACACAAGCTAATTCATCTCTTGCTGGCCCACCCACACTTTACCCTTACTCTCCCTCTGCCCTGCCTCCAGAACACCATGGGTGGCAAAAAGGGATGGAGTTGCAGCAGAAGGCCCAGAATCAGGTCTGACAAGGAATCAGAATCTATACTGACATAAGAAGCACCTGCCATCACCAAATACCCTCCTCAAAGCCAGCCATTCCTTTTCAGCACGTTGCTACAGGCTAAAGGGACTTAGGGAGTTGATGTTTGAAGGGGAGGTACTCGCCATTTCAAGTAAGTGGCTGAAGGAAGGTCACCATGGAAACCATCACTTGAATTTTGGTGTATTTAAAACCTCAATCCAGTATTTCAAATCTGTAGCTTGCCTTTGAGAGAAACATCCCCGGTTTTGAAAAAGCTTTGAGTAAGTGGGAGCAGGGGATCAGCGGTGTTGATTAGTTTGTTTATTTAGCTAATAAAACTAAACTGTTTTTTTAGGCACAGTAGTTGGTTTCTTTGCCAGTGTAAGCAGAAAAATTGGATTCATTGTGTTTAGATATGCCCTTTCATTCAGGTCACAGTTGTACAATCGTAAATCTTTTTATCATATTTAATATCTATGCAGATGCTCTGTGGCTACATGTTTATATTACTCATCCCTAAAAAAAGAGACACACTGAGTCAAGGATGTGTTTGCCTTACATTCCGATTTTTTAATTGGGTCTTTTCCCATAATCCTAGGTTGTTGTTTATAGTTTCTTTCTCTTATAAATACCATGGTAACCAGGGAAAGAAACTTTTCATGAAATCCATTTTTCATCATTTGATAGTCTGAAAATTAGATTTAAATTCTGAAAATACGGTTTTAAATCAGGTGGGTGCCAGTTTCCCTGGTATATAGGGTTTCTTAGTTAGTCTTATTTTCCTCTTCCTTTGTCAGAGATGCCAGCAAGCACGGAAGCTGGTCACTGTGTCACCGCTTCTCCCTTTTGGAGGCCTTCTCTTATAAAGATTCTTACATGTTCTGTAATATCCAAAAGGCAGGAGCAAAAGGCAAACTGAGGTACACATAATCCAAAGACTAGGTCTTTGAAATAATCAAAAATTGGTTCAAAATTGTGTACTGAGTTAATATAATTAGAACATTACCTTTCATTTCAAATTTTCTAATTTCAAAGCTTTGAATTCGTACATTACATTCGGTAATGTATGCAAAAGTAGTATATGCAAAGTCATTAAAATATTGCTCATGCAAATTTTTGTCCTTTTGGTATATGCAAAATCTAGAAAATTCAATTCAAAAATAAACATTCTAATGACAATCTTGATTCATATCATGTGAAAAGGTATTTTCCAATTACCAGTTTGATCTCGTTACAAACACATTAATACGTATTCTATTAATATGTATTATACTAATATATCACTTTTATATAGATAAAACATATTATTCTGATACTCTTGATTTCTAATGGCATGGCATCATTATACACACTACTAAATTTGGATTGTCATTAGTGTCTAATAATTTATATCATTTCTCTAACTTCCTTTTTCTTTAATAGTGTTTCAGCCACAGACACATACTCAACTTTGCTTCAAGAATTCTTACAGATATCAGTTGAACTTCACGATTCAGGTTTGCAGACCTTTCATAATTGCAGGTTGGAGTGGCGTATTTACATCTACAGATTAAGGAATAAATAATTAACAATCCGTGAGTAATGCAGCCATAATTATGCTATTTAGACAAATGCTGGGTAGGAATAGTCTCCTTTCTCAAACATGAAGCATTTTCTTTATGACACGCCATTCTAAATCTCCATTTAGAATAACTAATAAAAATGATTATAAATCACTTTGCAAAAATAAAACTGCTAAGCATGAGCTGAATAAGTACTATTAATTAAAGCTGTTAAGGGGTTGGACCAGAAAGGAAACGTCGCCTCAGCATTGCTAAAATGAGGCCAAAACTACTGCTGATGAAATGCAAGAAATCCATAGGAGAATACTAGTGGTAGCAAAGACGGCTTCACTATAAAATAAGCCTCATATTGTTTCAAGGGCTGTTATTTCTCTTTTGATGTGGTATTTTTATATCAGCTGCCTACAGAATCACAAGGTGTGTGCTTGTTTGAACATAAGCCAACTTCTCTCAAGGTATAATTTTACTGTCTTTATGCCAATACGTTTGATCATATCAGAATCAGCCGTGGTAGAAGCCCTATAATTTTTACTTGTAAAATTTGTGAGCACAGTATGACCAAATACCATGAGGACATACCAAAAACATGTCATGTGATGAGATGTGCACATAGCTGTGCACAGAGTGAAAACACATCATGGTAATGAAATTTTTGTTAAGGTTACAGATCAAAAAAATATTCACCTCACCCAATTGTGGTCAGGTGTCAAGAATCCTTCATGTTTCACCAAAATCTCCGACCAACGCATGAGCAGTACAGGCCATAAGGAAATCTAACTCACTTCCCACCACCACAGCTACTTTGGCAGCACTCTGTGGAACTATGTGCCACAGAATTGGCCTGTTTAGAAAGTGCATCACCATCCCACAAGTCCAAAACTAGGACTTGGATAATAGCAAAGAAACATAATAAGGAAGGACAGACTGAGCTCCTTTTTATTAAATTAGTGTGTGAAAAGCCAGCAGAGATCATGTGTATTCTTGTAAATCCTGCACTGACTGACTGCTCTATAAAGAATCATGATGTGCAAAGTTTATGCATACATATACTACCAAGAAATGTTTCCTATACCTATAATACCCAAGGGACTTTTTAAAAAATCATACAGGGGCTGGCCCCGTGGCTTGGCGGTTGGGTGCGCGCGCTCCACTGCTGGCAACCCGGGTTCGGATCCCGGGTGCGCACTGACGCACCGCTTCTCCGGCTGTGCTGAGGCTGCGTCCCACAGACAGCAACTAGAAGGATGTGCAGCTATGACATACAACTATCTACTGGGGCTTTGGCGGGGGGCGGGGGGGGGGGGCGCGATAAATAAATAAATAATAAAATTTAAAAAAAATCATACAGACATTTTTTCTAATTTGTACACTTAGAATGCCCCCAATTAATCGGATAATTCTGATAAACTCATACAGAGAAAAACAGCGGAACTATAGAAGAAATATTTTCATATAATGGAGCTTCCCCTTAATTATGGCAACCAGCTCCATATTTTTGGACTGCCTTAAAGATGAGACCGATGGTGTTTATTTTTTATTTGGTTCTTTAATAATTAAACTCTCTTTTTTTGCAGTCCAAAGCGGAGACACCTTAAGTCAAATTCTATTCAACAGAAACTAGTGCTAGTTCCAGATGGAAGAATTACCTGAAATCCTACAAAACAATTAGAAGGATTCATGAAAAGTCATCTGAGTTGGCGGTTTTCCAACTTTTTCAACCACAGACCCACCATACACTCACACACTAATAAAATGAAGGTCATAAAGCAGTAATTTCTCTTACCTTATGAAATGCACTCTGATAGTTTCCATTTTATTCTATTTTCAAATGCCATTGTGACTCACTAAATTGATTTTGTGACCCACTAGTGAGTTGCAATCCACAGTTTAAAATTTTAGGCCATACTCCAGCCCTTGGCATTTTATAAGAATGTATGAATTATTGATGGAATCCAATATTTTTCATTTTGAATATGATACACAAATGGACTTATGTATTAATCTTTTCCATAGCATGAATCATCAATTTTCCTTCACAAAGATAAGAAATAATTAATTATTGACAAATACTCTTCCTTTAATTGGCATATTTTTGCTTTTTTTCTAGTTTTCTCTTAATCTATAATACATACCATTATGACCTTTGTCCTCCTGACTGTGCCACTAATGTATTTTAGCATTTCTACTTTACCTCAGAGTGTTAGGACTTACAATATTTATATCTTCTTTTTTATTTTCTCTTTAACCAAGTCCAATATACATTTTCACAATGATTTTCCAATTCTATTAACCTCAATTGTTAACCAACTTACCCAGATTCTTTGTTGATTGTACACTGGAGGGCCAGTTGCTCCTGTGATAATTTTTACTGCACTTTCTCATACAAACATCTTCTCATTCCTCTAAAATGTATCATTAAATTTAAATTTCAGCTTTTTAGTCACACTAACCACATTTCAAGTGTTTGATTGCCACATGATGGCTACATGTGTCCAGTGGCTATTGTATTGGACATTTCAGGATATCCTCATCTCCCCACAATTAGGAATGAAATCAAATCATATGAAAACAACTTGAGGCATGGACTTTCAAGCGGCAAAATATTTCTCCTCCAACACACCTGATCACACCATAACCCTTGATGGTAGCATCATCCCCACATTCCTTTAGACTTATGAGACGATAGAAGAAAAACACAAGAAGAAAAATGGGGAGAGCTGATGGAAAAGGCATGGTCAACTAAAGCCGAGAGAGGATGCCCCAGAGTACTCAGCAACCTAAAGGACAAAGCAAGCTGCCAAAAGGGGAATTCAGGTCGTGAGCCCCAAAGCACCCCCTCCTGCACTTCTGTTCCTATCTCTGCGCACTTATTTGAAGAGTTGCTGGTTGGAAGCAGTTGATGGAATAAGGCAAAGGATTTCAATTTTTAAATTATCTTTTCTGCTAGTCCTGCTGAACAGCAGGACCTTCATAGCATTTTGCAAATTGAATTTACCTTTTCATTTAGGTAACACACTTCACTGAGCTTTCATTTGCCTTCTGTGGACTAAAAAAAGGTTCTGTGTATTTACTGGCTCAGTTCTCTGCCTGCACATGAGGGAATCAGGGTGTTTACATACCACTATTTCTGGCTGAACCTAAACCTTGGTTCCCAGAGGAGGGCAACTTGCAGACATCTCCATCTATGAGAAGGGCATGTATTTTCCCAGCCACATTTTACCACATGGCTCTTGGTTCTCCCCAGAACCTAGTGGCTACATCCCCCCTCCACCCTCAGCCAAACTCGAGTTTGGTTTCTCTGTTCCCAGATGCTCTCTGTTTCCCTAGGCAACATCACTGTGTACAGAAACGTACTGCTTGGACACTGGGAGGATTGTCAGGGCTCAACGTTTATTTTTGTAACAATACTCAAGATTAACACTGTATTTTCTTTTTCAGCCATAAAATGTAAGATATATTAAAGCATTAAAATAGTTTTATGAACATATACCATAAATAAGTATTTATAAGCAGGTAGTATTAATATATAATAGAATTCACACTTAAATTTATGAACGATTAAGTTAAGCCAGATGGCTAATTGGATTTAGGGGCTCCATTTGATGAATCAAAAAATAATGCCATCTTTGAAAGTAGGCCAGTAAAACTCTGGTCCCACTCATATTTTCATGGTGATAGGGAGAGAGAAGCCATTAGTGCACAGCAAATCTCATCCAAACCTATCAGCAGAATTGACGAAACTAGTTCCAAGTTAAGCCTTAGAAAGTAAAACGAGAACCTTAGCCCTCTCCCACCTCCATCCATTCGGAGCCCAGTTCTTCACATGTGACTGGTGCTTAATAAACATTGGTTGAACTAATAAATAATGAGAAACAGTAGAAAGTATCTCCACACTAAGGGTAGTTACAGAATTTCCGACTCACACCGGAAAGTTTAAGAGGTCTCCTCTCTGATTTGATCCAGTAGCTGAAGGAATTTAACGCTCTCACGCTCCATGCTTTTCATACACAAAATTTAGGACTTCCTGTTCCTTGCTAAAGGAAATCTGTGTTTTGTTTTTATGTCTTTTTTGAACCAATGCCCCTAAATCGTATCAGAAGAGAGCTCAGAAAAAGACTATCATTTGGGGGAGAGACTCTGCATATGATTTTTTTCTTAGTGTTGAATCTATTTTTAGGCCTTTAATTTTAAAGTAATAATAATAACCGTAAAGAGTGCCTCCGTGCCATCTTCTAAAGAATAGGGAGAAAATTCAAGAAAGAGAATTATGCTCTTCTGATTAAGTTCACCGAGTTCATGGTACATCTTGCTCCAACTACTTTCTTTAATCCCAGCTTCAAGAGTTGAGGCTATTTCTACTGAGGACCTTAGGCGGTTCATTCCTTTAGAGGGTCTGGAGACCCAGTATCCTTTTAGACTGATCCAAGACCTGTTTCACAGGGTCCCAGAAGAGCGCTGAGAAGGGCCAATGGGAGAACTTTAGGCGGAAGAGTGATGTTGCCTCAATAGGAAGAAGAGCTTTCCAATTTTCAGAGCAGTTTATGAAATTGTAAATTTGGATGTACTAGCTCAGGACCTGGGAAGTCCCCTGTCACTGTTCAGATAGAGGGCAGAGGTAGAGAGGAAGGAAGGAGCCTCAGTCAGTGGTGAGGTCAATGACCTTTAAAGTCTTTTCCAGTCCTAAGGTTCTATGATTCCATGAGTCTCCTCCTGGCATTCTGAAGTAAGCTTCCGAATGTAGTTGCTTACCAGAACTGCAGAAGGCCAGGAGGAATGTGGAAGAAAGAACCCAATCTCTCATTGGTCAGGCCCAGGGCTTTCTTGAGACCAGCCTCGTTCCCTCTAAAAGTCACTGCTTATTGGAAATGTTCTACCCTTTCTTATGACAATCAGGCCAGACCAATACTTTACCAGGCATATGGAATCCAGCCAAAACAAACACTGCCTCAGAAATGTGGAAAATAGCCATTTTTCTGGCTACAAGGCAGACAGATGGCTGCAATGCCTCCTCAGGCCTCCTCCTCAGAAAGACCCTATGTGAAAAACCACGAGATCCTACTTGATTTCATTCCATATCCTGAAATACGATGTTCCGTGTCACGATGCTATAAATTAAGTTAGTGTTCTGATGATGAACTCCTGGTGTGATTAAGTCAAGCTCCATTTGTTTCCTATTTCCTCTTTCTCCTGCTCCATTCCATCATACGGCATTGGCAGGAAAACCCAAGCCCTTGGTTCATGCAGGGGAGAAGTGCAAGGAGAAAGGAAGGAAAGTTTCACTGTGGTGTGTGGTTTGGTTTCCCACAGTTGACTTTGGAATTCCTCTCTGACTGCTTATTACTCACTGATGGCCATCAACCGCCAACTCTGGGGAGAGTAGGGGAGACAGCAGACAGAGGTGAGGAGGATGAAGGGAGGACAGGAAGAGCAGAGGGAGGAGAGAAAGAGCAAACACAAAGGAGAAGGAGGAAGAATAAAGAAATTAAAGAGAAGAAATCTGAAAAGAGAGGAAGAGAAAGGCTTCTTGTAACAACAAAACCCACACAGTTCCCAATCCCCCACATAATTCTCTCAACAAAAAAATGTTGGAGGGGCTGGCCTGGGGGCATAGTGGTTAAGTTTGTGTGCTCCACTTCAGCGGCCCAGGGTTCATGAGTTCAGATCCCAGGCAGGGACCTACATACTGCGCATCAAGCCATGCTATGGCGACATGCCATATACAAAGTAGAGGAAGATTGGCACAGATGTTAGCTCAGGACCAATATTCCTCACCAAAAAAAAAAAAAACAAAAAGTTAGTTACTCCTTTGGAAGGCAGAGAGTTGAGTTCACTCTACTATGTTTCCAACTGCTGGCTATCATCTCCAAGCAGAACACGGGAAGGTGCTGCAAAGAGGCCGAGACTCAGGTTGAGGAATTCCCTATAACGGGACACAGCCTCTGCTCTAAGTGTCATGGGTGGACACCTGACATTGGTAACATCACTGAGGCACTACTTTCTCCTAAAGCAGAGGGACAGCAAGAACCATGGTTGAGTCTGAATGCCATAGGTGACCAGAAATGTCCCCAAAGGTTACCTCAGCTGATTCCAACACACCTCTTTCTCCTCTGTTGTACACTTAGTGCTTAAATGCTTCCCACTCTTTTCTATGCACAGTGTTTTAATTTTACTTCTAATATGTTTATTTTGGTTTTTGCAAAAGAAGGAGGCTGCTCATGAGGCACACTTGTAACTGGCTAATTCACTGGGAAGCTCTGTCCTGGAGCTGTATACTCTAACCACATAGTATCTTATAGCATTTCTATGCATTAGGTCTGACTAGAAAGCAATGACTACCTGTGGTTCGTGGAAGAAGTTTCCTTACTCCTTTCTGAATAAGACCTGTCCCCCCTACACACACACACAAACACACACACACACACCCCTCATATAAGTATTTGGGGCCATGTGTTATGCAATTTTGTATTCCCTGCTCCCATGCTTTGGACACAATAAATTATCAATGTGTTATTTTATTTTAGTTTAAGCCTTTTGACTAAAAGATGGAAAAGGTTAGAAAGTAGCTACCTAAAAAACAGCATTGTCTTCTTCCTTGTTCATTCTCCTGTTATTCTGCAAACACTGAACCTTGTTTGAGAGCTTTGCTGATCTTTAATACATTTAACTCTCTCCAGCTGAGTTCCTAATACAGTACATATACAAATGGATTTATTCCAAGATTTTCCCATCTCAGAGTTTCTGTCCTTGCTTTTTCCGTGTTTAGGACTCTTCATCCCTCACACCTTCACTTAGCTTGCTCTCTCACTTCACTGGGGTCTCAGCTCCAATATCTTCACCCCTTCAAAAACATCTTCTTGACCACCTTGCCGTAAATAAGTTTCAAAATTTTATGTATATTTTGTTTTCCCCCCTGGGAATTAATTCCAAGAAGTCAGGGACCTTGTCTGCCTCCCTCATTTACATCCCCAGCACCTAGAACAGTGCCTGCAACATATTAGTGCTTACTAAATATTGAATGAAAGGATGTTTGAGGCTATGTGGCCGGAGCAGCATGAATGAGGGAAAGAATAGCAGAAAATGAGCATAAAAAGATCATAAGGGCCTTGCAAACATAGTAAGAGATTTAGATTTTTGTCTAAATGTAACACGAAGTCATTCGAGTGTTTTGAGCAAGGAAGTTACAGGATCAGTTCGTCTATAGGATTACACTGAAGGAGGGCAAGCGTGGAAGCTTAGGAGCCCACAGTCGTCCAGGTGAGAAATGATGGATGATGTCTTGAACTACTGTGAGGGCAGTGGAGGTGATGAGATGTGGTTGTATTTGATAAACATTTTGAAAGTAAACCACCAATGGACTGCCACCTTGTAGGGAAGTGAGGAAGAGAGAAAGCAAGAAGGAGGCCTAGGTTTGGGGCCTGAGCAACTTAGTGAAATGTAAATGATGCCATTTAATGAAATGGGGCAGTTGGGAGCAGGGAGGAACAGTTTTGGAGGGGAAATCAAAACAATGTGTTTGTGATGTTGCCAAGTGGAAATCCAAGACAAGTAAATATAGAAGTCTGGAGATTGAAGAGAAGTCAAATTTTGGAGATACAAATTTGGAAGTCATTAACAGATTAATTGATTACCATTAGATGCTATGATGTGTTCAAAAACAACCCATTTTAGAATAGTTTTACTAGACAACTCAAGAAAAGGGAAACAGAAAATCAAGCACCTCAACTATCCCCCCAAAAAAAGCAGTTTAACTTGATCAATTAGATGAATCACCACTTTCCTCCCAACTGAATGATCCCTGGTGGTTAAATAGAGAAAGATAGACAATCATTGACTCATTGAGTTTTTGTCTGTACCTTTTCCTCTGGCCCCCAATATACCCCACCAGCCTCCTTCCCTCCCCGCAAAATAGACAATCCAGTTTCATTGGCAGGAAAGTGTGAATCACTGTGACAAAGGTAGAGGGTTATAATCAGTACAGAGAAGAAATAGTGTTTGGATAATCTGTGAACTTTGAGATATGCTTGTTCAAGAGAACTTTGCTCACTAACTGTACAGATCCTTGGAGATAATATCAATTGACTGAGATTTAATAATACACTGATTTCTCAAACCGGAAGATGGAAGGTCTTGGTGCACCCTTGATTGCTCCTTTCTCTTCCTACTAAGGACAGTTCTTTCCCAAAGACCCTGCTTAGAGTTTTGCAAGAGAGTTGACACTAACCATGACCATTATTTGATGTGATTGCCACCTGTGATTTATCTTGTTTGCCTGGGAAAGCTTTGGGAAAGAGCCTGGCCTAAAAACTAAATTAATATTAAAAAAAGAAGAATTGATTAGTGAAGCAGCCAGTGAATGGATAGTGTTAATGTTTTAATAGGAGTGATAACACTGGCCTCCAGAAAGAGTTCACTTATTGACCCCGCTGCCTTCCTTTTATTCGAAGTGATGACTTATACTCTTCATTAATCAACTTATCTACCTGGTTTGCCATTCCAAGGCCACACTGACATAATTCATGAAGTCTGTCTTTTGGAGCTCTGCTATGACACTGTTAAATATAGAAACAAATTTGGCAAATATACCCATGGAACATTCTTATATTGAAAAACTAACAAGATTTTTTTATTAAAGCCCAATATCAGCAAAAGAGCAAATCCCCAGGGTATTTTCTCTGTGTGCTAGGAGCCATCTTTGCCAACTAAAGTAAAGCATTGGGGCCTATTTCATGACACTGCTTTGTAGATGAAACTTCCTATTAAAGTGATTCTTTGCCTTCAAGCTTATGAGCAGAACAAGCCAGAAACAGGAGAATCTTTCCCTGTGTTAACACAACATACCCCAACTGCCGTGCCTTTACTCATCTCCACTTCTTTTCTCAGATGGAACCAGTGGTTAGAGTTGCTGTCAGAACTCAAGTTTTCAAGGAGGACAGGTAGCAACCACTTGAGAATTTTCTATCCTAAGATTGATGAATGCCCAGGAAATATGCAGAAAGCAAATAAGGATGATGTTGTGGCAGAACCAGGAGCTATTTCTCAGGAGAAATGAAGGTTTGTTCAAGCCATGAGAAAGCTCTAAAAGAGAGGGTAGTTGAAGGATCTTGTGGGTATCTTGGGATCCATAAGCTTGTAATCATGTTCACTAAATATTATTTAATGAATGAATGAATGAATGAAAAGATCCCTTCAGGATAAGAAGATAATCCAGGAAGCATCACTTTCTATACCATAGGAGGAATGCTGGGCAGACCATTCAGGTATCCTGGCCAGAGAACAGAACTGATGATTAGCCAGATAAGTGATCAGGATCAAGATGTTTCATGGATTGGCAATCAGTGGAGGATGACTCTTGAGGAACTAAGGTGCAGGGTGGAGTATACAGTGGGATAGAAGGAAATATGATAGGGATCTAGTTATAAGAACTTGGGTCTAAGATGGAGGCTTCTATCACAACGATGATATAGAGTCAGAGCAGAGTCAACAATAAAATGCCTCTTGGCCAAGAGCTGATATTCTCCTTGATTACAGTGCAGTCTGGGGCAGAGTCTGAGCCAGATTTAAGCTTAAGTTGGAGATTTACTCCAACTCAGGGAATTGGTGGACAAACTGGTAAGGGAGCCAGACTGGTTGGTCTACCATCTTCCTTTCAAGGGTTCCTGTAGCTAGTTTTATGGGAAGCAGCTACCAAGACATAGTGATATCTCTTCTTTGGCCAAGAGTAAGAGCATAGGCTTTGGATTCAGACGAAAGTTTCAGCTTCCTCATCTGTTAGCTAACAGTAGCCTGGTGATAGTAACATAGCCTCTTTATATGTAAAGCATGTAATGTGCTTAATACTGTGCCAGACTTACACTAAGTTGCACAAAAAACGCTAGTGTAGTTGTTGTTATTGTTATCATTTCAGGAATTATAGAGGGCTTAGTACATGCCAGACACATCATCTCATTTAGCCCACTCAACATCCCTTGAGGTAGGTACTATTGTTACCACATATTTATGAATGAGAAAAGTGAGACCCCAAGAGATTATGTAACTTGTCCAAGGTTACACAATTAGTACAGGAGGAACTGGTATTTCAAACCAGTTTATCTGATAGCAGAACCTTTGCTCTTACAATATACTGATCCTTGAAAGTATAAAATCATAACTGAGTCTTGAGTCCACTTTGGAATCTCAGATGGCCCCTCCCAGGTGGTTCCTCAGAGGATGGTGTACATCACATATGTGGTTTATAGGCAACCCCACCCTAACAATGACTCTTCAGCCGTTACTGAAGGGCAGTAATTAGCTCTGCTCTAATCTGTTCCAAGTGGCAGGTAAACTTCTGGCTCTCTCTCAAGAGAACTCAAAACATACATTCCCATGTAAGATTAGTAAGAAAAGCATTCAACTATGCATGAGGGTTGTTCTCTAACCGTATTGGGCTTGAATCCATTTCCGCTGGTCTCTAGGTCATCAAAGACATGCTTAGTATCGAGTTCCCTAGCCTCAGAACATCCAGCTAAAGGCCCTGGGATGAGAGTAACGCTGGATTCAGAAGCATTAAAACAGGGTTGTGATGAACACCTGAGCCTGTGCTCACAGACACCTTAGCTGCACTAGGTTCTAAAGCTACCCATCCAAAGGGACAGGACTATAGATAAGAAAAGGAGGTTCAAGATCTTGTAGTTCCCCTAAGGCCTGTCTCTGCAGCACTATGAACTCTAGGAGAGAAGCTCTGGGGGTTTATAAACTTAATCAGAACAATATCAAAAGTCCTGAGGGTCTCAGTTGAGTCCAAAATACTAAGCGCTTTCAGGAGACTGGCTGGGCTGGGCTTCTACAACTCAATAATTCAAAGAAGAAGTATTCACCTCTGGGATCTAGTGAAGATATTTGAGCCATGTTAAAGAGCAACCTTATTCTTCTGTAGTTACTTAAGGCTTATTGGAGCTCAGTAATGGACTCCCAGCAACCGTAATCCCCAGCAAGCATGACCATGGTCCATTGCCTCACGTCACTCCCTTCAGTAGAGGCTCCATCACCCTGACTGTCTTAGAGCTGGAGGCCTCAGCCTCTGCTGCACACAGAGGAGACAAAGCTTGCCAGCATTACTGGAGCCTGTCTAAAATTCACCACTAGGCCCTCTAGGCACCACTCTTTCCCCAATGGGGAAATAGGACTGGGATCCACAATAACCGACGCAGCCTATGAGGCAGTGCAGCCCTCAGAGACTTCACAGAATATCAGGGACTCAGAAATGAGGAATTGCTGAAGTTGCCAGTAGCACTACTGGAGCCTCTCAGCCACGCTAAGGACAGCAAAAGAGGAGAAAATTCCTGGCCTCTGGGGCTTCCATTCAAAGTAATACAATCCAGTGTTGTATTGAGTATTCTTAATCAGTGGTATTGAGAGGCTGGGAAAGCAAGTGGAGGGGGAGGTAGACAAAGCAGATGGCAGGGTCTGGTTTGTTGTTTTTGTGTGTGTGTGTGAGGAGGATTGGCCCTGAGCTAACAACTGCCAATCCTCCTCTTTTTGCTGAGGAAGACTGGCCCCGGGCCAACATCCGTGCCCATCTTCCTCCACCCCACATGGGACACCGCCACAGCATGGCCCAACAAGCAGTGCGTCAGTGCGCACCAGGGATCCGAACCGGCGAACCCCGGGCCACCGCAGCGGGGCCACCGCAGCGGAGCGCCCGCACCCAACTGCTTGCGCCACCGGGCCGGCCCCGGGGTCTGGTTTTAATGGAGCAAAGTTTAGAGCAGTATTTGGGTCCCAGAAAGAAGATACAGAAACAGTGTAGTTTTCCTCCTCCTTCACAGAACAGCTTTCTCCCTTTATAGGAAGGAAGCTGATGTAGACAACAAGCATCGTAGGCACCATAGTTAGGGATCAGGCTACAATGTCATCCAATCTGGACCTGGGTGGAAGAAGGGTCTCTAGTAACACACACTGAACAGACCCACAGTGACATGGGAGAATACACCCACGCCCCCAAGATTCTGACAGTATAGTTTGAAGCAGCCACACTAAGCTTTAAATGTCTCTGAAGCCTTGTGTTCTATCTTAAATATGCAATAGAACATGTTTTATTCCATAACATAGTCACATGTGCTTTTATAGAAAAGCTTTCATATAAAAAATAATGATTGAAATGAGAATTTTTTGAATCTATATTTTTGAGTAAAATCAACTTTCAGGGAAGATGATTCATGTTTTTCCTCTTGCAATTCCCCGTACTCCTTGGCACACTCTTCCATATACCTAGGTGTATTCAGGCCTCTGTTTGAGAGTCAGGCAGCCTCCAGAAAACTTCGTGAGAGAAATTAATGGTTGTGCCCACAAGACAGAGCAAGGCATTTGGTAGCTGCCATGAGGACAAAGTTTGGAGAGAAGGACTTCAGTCCTTCGACTCGCTGGCAAGAGGAAGGCAGGACACTAAAATTTTGAGGAATGAGGGTGTCGAGGTAAGAATAGGGGTATCAAAGCAGGGACAGCCACTGGAATCACAGAACCAAACTGGGAGGCTATTACACTGATAGCCCCCAGTGAATCACACTTCCTGGTATTCACATGCTTGTGTAGCCCCTCCCCTTGAATCTGAGCTTCCCTGAGACCTGGCAGAAGTGATGCTGTGCTAGATTCGGGACTAAGCCTTCAAAAGGTCTGCAGCTTCTGCTTTTGCCCTCTGGGGGAACCTGTCAAAATGTAAGAAAGCTGACAACCCTGGACCACCTTGCTATGATGAAGCCCAGAAGTTGCCACTCGTCCTAACAACAAGTAAACAGCTGAACAGACTGAAAAATCAACAACTCTTCTGGAACCATAGGAGAGGGGAAAACACAGGGCAAAAGTTTGCCCCGAGGATTACAGAGACCAACAGGAGAATGCAGAGAGTAACAATTGACTGGAGCAGAGGCTCCAACACAGACACCACCGTGGGAACCAGCTCCTGGGTAGGAAAACCTGAGCAGTAATGGAGGAATTACTGGAGGCTCAGTGTGGACAACTCTGAGAGTTAAAGACTCCGGGGGACCCAGCCATAGGGGGGCCCCCACAATATTGTGAGATTTACCTCCAAGAGCTCAACCAGATTCCCATAGTAAATATAGGAGAAAAATCTCCCCGAGTTTCCCGCAAGGGGAGAGGAAAGGAACCATTTTGAAATAGCCAGAGCACTCTGTTCTTAATAAGACCTGCCCTCAGGGAAACCAGTACACCAGATCCAATCTGCTGGGGTATTATCAGAGTCTAACTGACCCGGGGAAGGGAAATACCCAACTCCAGCCCCCTCTAGCCATCTTGTCCCACCTAAGAGGGGAGGAAAAAAACCTGAGAAACACTTGTGAAGTTCACACTCCAGACATATAGGCTCACTAAAAGAGTGAAACCTAATTATAGAACTATAGAATGTTTCCCCTCCCCCCACACCTCACCACCACATTACTAAAGACCTATTTACAGCAGTTCCTTTTACCTGCCCAGTTATATCATGCCCAGTTATCAAGAAAAAATTACAAGGCACACCAAAAGGCAAAAAACAATTTTGAAGAGACAGGGTAATCATCAGGAACAGACATGGCAGGGATGTTTGAATTATTAGACAGAGAATTTAAAACAACTATGATTAATATGCTAAGGGCTCTAGTGGATAAAGTAGACACAACGCAAGAATAGATGGGCAATGTGAGCAGAGAGATGGAAATCCTAAGAAAGAACCAAAAGAAATGCTGGAGGTAAAAAAACACTGTAACAGAAATGGAGAATAACTTTGATGGGCTCATTAGTAGACTGGGCTAAGGAAAGAATCTCTGAGCTTGAGGATATATCAACAGAATCCTTGAAAACTGAAAAGCAAAGAGAACAAAGACTGAAGATCATAAGCAAATAAATGATTATTGTTTAAACCACCGAGTTTCGAGGAGAATAGACAACTGAAACTCTCTGTGAAGCTTTAGCCTCAAAGAGCTATCCAGGAACTAGAGTCGGAGTGAGACCCTGAGAAGATGTCTTGATGCTTCCTATGCTACTAACCTAACGCTCCTGAAATTCTCCCTGAGGAATTCAGGGACAGGGAACTAAAAACGGCTTTAGTGCTTTCACTCATTTCCAAATTATAATGAAAATATCCCAAATTTCCACAAATATCACCCTGGCAAATATGGAAATTCACCAAATGCACTTATGTTAATTGACATGCAATGCAAATCTATAGCCTTGTCTATTCCTACGGTGTTCAGAGTTTGCTAGTTCCTACCACATTCTCCACATGTCCATCTACACTGGGGAGGTCTTGAGCTGTCTCTCTGTCTCTCTGTCTCTCTTTGCAGTGCCCAACACAGTGATACACACATGCGGGTACTTAATATCCCAAAGAGGACAATGGTAGCAAAGACCATGATTTCTGCATTGTTCTAATGGATAAAGTAGATACAATGCAAGAATAGATGCGCAATGTGAGCAGTGGGGGTTAGTCAATACCAGCTGTGAAGCAACAATGGAAAATGATGTACAACTCAAAAATTCCTATTAGGCACACAACTGGTAAAGCTACACGGGACAAGACATAATGACTTTCTCTTCCTCTTACTATGTGATACCTGTAAGCAATTGCAGAGATAGTCATCAAGGTTCCTATTACGGAATGCAAAGCTTTGGAGAAAATCAGCGAGATCTGTCTATCCCCCTGCATCCTGGCATAACCAAACCCACTCTCCACCCTTGCTATACAAACCACTCAGAGAAAAGCATTAGGTATTATCCAGGAGGTAGCATCCATCCAGCTGAACCTGCTGTAACTGCTAAAACCAACAAGAGACTCAGCCACAGGGTGCCACTTCTATTTCCATGGAAATAGACAGGCTTTGGGCAAATTCAAAGTACATGCTTAAAAATAATTTTGCAGTTTCCTTTGAGCAGAGACATACCGTCAGCTGATATACATTTTAGAGCCCCCGTCGACATGTGTCTGGAGAAGGGGCGGATTAATAATAGCTTACATTTCTATAGTGCTTTTCATCCCAAAGGATCCCAAACAAGGGAAACAAGCTGAATCTTTTCTCCTTGTTTAAAGGAAAAACCCTGGTGAATTTCAAAGCAATCCTAAACACTAGAACTAATTACAAAGAAATTCACTTTTTTTAAAGTGTCAAGACATAATTATTATTTTTTAAAACTTAAATAGTATCCGCATTGCTCCTGAGAGCTCACAAAGAAATGCCACCATCACCATCTCAGAAGGCTATCATCTCTTTCCAACAAAGACAACAGTTGCAGCGCCAGGAGATTTAGAGACATTATGGGTGAAGAGATAAAAATAATAATAATAATTAACAATTGCACAGGAAGCTCCATCTGGAGCGTCTGATAACACAGTAGGAGATGGATACAGATGGGAAAAGGTGGGTGGCACAGGGTAGAGCTTGTCCTGATCTCATGGGCTTGGGACCCCAGACACACTCAGATTAGTGTAGGCTTGGTTCTTTCCACTCCCTGTGGTTCAAATGGAACTAGCTAGGCCAGAGCCAGCATGTTTTACCAGTGTCCAGGAAGTCTGGGCTCTAGATCACAGTATTGTTCTGTCTGGCATCATGACAAGGTCAATAATACATTTACCAGTATTTGATAACCCTAGGTTAATATAGCTTTTCATTCTCTAAAATACAGATTCTTTCTTTAACCCAAGTAATTTGCATATACTTCCACATAGTAATTCCAGGCACAATGCTGCTTATTCTGAGCTTTTCACCCTGATTGGCAGCTAATTAGACTCTTGAGATGTTGGCAGGTGTCGAGATGAAAAGACATCATAAACCCCGTTACAGCACAGACAATGGCTTTTTAATAATCTGTGTAAGTCATGTAGTTCCCAACTATCTCATGCTTTTAGGATGAGTAGTTACTTGATCCTGGAGGACTGCTGAGCAAGGAGGACCTCTGCTGTTAAAAAAGAACCAAGATCTTTAGAGGGACAGTGCAAATGCACTTCCAAAAAGACAAAACAGAAAGGAGCAACCACAAGATACTTCAAAAGGCAACAATTTGTTTTCTTTCTACAGAGATGCCAAACTGGCATGAGAGGACAGAAACACCCCCCTTCCATCTGCCATTGTTAGTGAACATGATCCTATGATGAATAAGGCAGAAAAGTAAGTTGTCGAGAAGATAAAATTATCTCGTTTGGGAAAGAGAATATATTAATCACGTTGTGACTCTAAATAAAGCCATTCTTTCCCTTCAGTGTCATAGTTTGAGATTCTAGTGTATAGCACTTGATATTCATCACGAGGACTATATTAGCATGGGAGAGATGTGTAAAGGGAAGAACTTTCTCCCACTGTGTCGCTGGGAAGAAAAAGGCTGTCATTATGACTGACTGCACACACACCGTCTCCCCACAGAGGGTTTTATGAACTCCAAAGATATCGCCCCTCTACTTGGTTTTTTCCAAAAAAGGTATTGATCCCACAAATCTTCATAGAGGGTCTACTATTTGCATAGATTTGTGTTAGGTGCTGTGGGGATACAAAACTATAAGAGAGAGGTTTTGCCTTTGAGAAGCCACAAAAATAAGATATATATGCATTAAAACAAATAATACAATTAAAGAGGTGCCATAAAGTATGCTATCAATCACTTAGTGCTAAGAGCATATTAAGAATAGCAAGTACTAGCCACATAACAGAATGAGAGAACTCTGAAAAATTAAGAAGTCAAGGGAGTCTTTGAAGAACATGTCCTTGAAGATAGATAAGAGTTGAGTTTAGCCCAGAAGAAAAGGGGGTATTCCAAGTTGGAAGTTAGGGTAAGATTTACATGGATATTGACACTAGGATAGGAATAAGAGACTAGTTTTAGGGACTGGGACTACTCAGGCTAGTTAAAGAGATGGGGTCCTTTGAGGTGAAATTTTGAGGCTCCTTAGTGCCTAACTCAATGATACCGAAATATTTTGGATTGTGCATCTTATTAGTAAAGATTTTTGAGCACACCTCCAATATGTATGTATACATACATATGTATATGTATACACATAATACATGTACAACAAATTGATATATTATGTACTTTATATAACATATCTTAAAGGATGAAATAAATATTTTTATTTATTGTATTTATGGTACAAAAATCCTTTTTTGTCCATCTGTGAAAAAAATCAATATTTTTAATGAAAGCAATCTGATTTAATATACTTTTTGTTAATCTTTGAATAATATTTGGTGACAGCGATTGAAAAGTCTAGCTCCACATTTATTAATTATTTCAATAGTTGATTTTAGTGGTTGACATAGGTGGCAAAAGATATATGAGTGGGTTTTTTTTTCACTTTTAAACAAGGAAGGAATCTCAAGAGAATTTATGAAGTTTAGCAACATTCTATATTTTATTGTGTCAAATATCTTTAAACACCATTAAAATATTTTTGTTTTCTGAAGATAGAGACAAACTTACCATGAAACTAATGAAACTTAAGTTTAAGACCCTCACCTGCATGAGCATCTCCCCTGGAATGTATCCACATGATCATATGTTTCTGTACAGGTTGCAGAAGTGAGATAAAGGTAAGATATTTTGACCACAATTAAGACTGGTGTTTCTTTCCACTCTGACTTCCTTCTGTTACTCCCCCTTCATGTTAGATGGGGCATAAGTGGCTGCAAGCATTTTTGGGATCCGAATAAGGGGAAGGAGAGTTGGGAGCACATTTAGCTTGGGTTTAGTGGAATATATTTAACGTGGTTCTTAGGCTCTTCCTTGTGTACTTAGGTTATCACTAGCTATCCCAGTAGAAGATGCCTTCCAGAAATACTCCTGCTTGCTGTACTGACTCATGTGTGGTTATGACATGAAGGTACAATATGAGTGTGTTGTATGGTATGCAGGGCCAAAACTATGTGGAAGTAGAAGAGAAACAACGTTTGAAATTATGGAACCAGAAGCTAGTCTGTAGAAAATTCTTCCAGTCACCACATATGTAAGATTATAAGCAAAAGATGTGGTTCTCAATGGAAATTCTCTCCTGTTATCATATTCAATTTTTTCAAAAATCAAAAATATTTTTTAGTTTTATTTTATTTTATTTTTTTATTATTATTATTTTGTGTGTGTGAGGAGGACTAGCTCTGAGCTAACATCTGATGCCAATCCTCCCCTTTTTTCTTGAGGAACATTGGCCCTGAGCCAACATCCATGCCCATCTTCCTCCACTCCATATGGGACGCCGCCCTAGCATGGCCTAACAAGCGGTGTGTCGGTGCCCGCCCGGGATCCGAAGCTGCGAACCCTGGACCGCCGAAGCGGAGCGCATGCACTCAACCGCTTGTGCCACTGGGCCAGCCCCCTTAGTTTTATTTTTTATTGAATTCACATGAAACAGAATTTATCATAATTACTATGTTTGTAAGGTACCAACCTAGAGCAATACTACAATCAATGAGTATGTCTGTGTGTGAAGTCACATATTTTATGTATCCCAGCTCTCAGAGCACATCTTACCATGTCTCATGTATCTTGCGCTGATGAAATCTGGCAGTTCCAGATAAAATGGCATACAAAATTGCCACCAACGTAGCAAAATAAATAAAGAACAAGTGTTCCTATGACAGAACTCTTATACATGTTTATCAAGTCAAAATATACAGCATAAGATTAATTTGATTATACAATTATGTAACTCCCTACAACATAAGGGCATTTTTAAAATGCATTTGAATTTGCTCTGATTAATTAGTATTGTTAGTTCAAAGAGCATTTAAATTTAGTCTTGCATGGTGAAATATGAATGTCTCAAATATAAGCATCACAGAGGTTTCCCCAAATTTGACTACAATCCTAAAAATCTATGTAACATTATTAAAAGCAAATTATTATCAATAATAAAAAACAAATTTTGATCAGTCATGCTAAAGAAAAGTACGAATTTATCTTTCTGCTTTGTCTTTAGAAAATATTACAAAGTAATTGTCATATGAAGGAGTGCTCAAAGAAGATGCAGCTAAAAAAATATAGGAAAAAGGCATTATAGAGAAATGTCAGCAGTTCATTTATAAAAACATTACATTATTTTTCTAGATCTTCTATTCTATGTGGTATTTATTGCTTTTTGGGATGAGTAACCTCTTGTGATTTCTTTTCTTATTCTAAATAAATGTTCACTTTCACATTTGGTTTTGCATTTGCAATTCTATATTTTTTCTCTTAAAGAGGCCTCCAAAACTAACTCTGGTTCAATCTCCACAAAACCTGAATATGTCCTTTTTAGGTGCTCAGTTAACAAATACTTGCTAATTTAATGGCTTCCTACTATACAATCACTAAAATCTCAAGAAAAATATACACTTAAAGTGAGATATATTATTAAATATAAGGACATGAATGCATATTTCAAATTGACATTTCAGTAATTTTGAATCATTTTGACCAAATTCTTGTCAGACCTGATTAGTTGCATTATTTCTACCACATAATGTGGCTTACAAAAGGTTTACGCTAAGAATAGAAGTAACAGCTTGGCCTTTTTTCTTGATCTCTCATACTAGCAGTTACTATTCTCTTCAATCTATCATTTCTTTCCTGAAATCTTTTTAAGCCATTTTCCCACTCATGAAACCGTATAATCAATAAATCCATAACTAGATGCATCTAAGTAGAAAAACATCACAATATGCTGGAAGCAAAACATGACTGTACCACAGTTATACTCTAATTACTTTGAAATTTCAACTATTATTTCAAGATATCACAGGTACCATGAGTGACATGATCATTTGACATACAGTCTGAAAGGCAGTTCCTTTATCAATCTGTGTATGAGTCACTAGCAAAGTTTAATTTCTTTTCTTTTTTCACTTAAAAATATGTATAGGGGCCGGCCCGGTGGCGCAAGCGGTTAAGTGCGCGCACTCCGCTGCGGCGGCCCGGGGTTTGCTGGTTCGGATCCCGGGCGTGCACCGACGCACTGCTTGGTAAGCCATGCTGTGGCGGCGTCCCATATAAAGTGGAGGAAGATAGGCACCGATGTTAGCCCAGGGCCGTCTTCCTCAGCAAAAAAAGAGGAGGATTGGCGGATGTTAGCTCAGGGCTGATCTCCTCACAAATAAAAAAAAAAAAGAAAAAAAAAGAAAAAAAAAATATGTATAATTGTTTATATAGTGTAGAAACAAGAATAAAAAGTTCTGCTACATTCTCCACATTCCAGTGCATTGTCTTTCACATTCTCTGGGTATACTCATATCACTTTGGAGATTACTGGCCTAATTAGTGAGTATGAACTTAGAAAAAAAGAAAGGTTTTTGAGCAGGGAAGAGCCATTAAAGCAATTTTTTTGAAAAATGAGTTTAGCAATGCTATTCAAGATGGATTGAACAGACTGTGGAAGTAGAAAGATGAATTAGGAGGCCAGCGCAATAATCCAAAAATGAGGTGATATAAATAAAAATTAGTAGTGTGGAAATGGGAATGAGAAAGAAGAAACAAAAGCAACTGACCCTGATATAAGAAGAATGAGCAGAATTTACAATGCACTCATTTACCAGACAGGTTTTGAAGGTTTAGGACATTTGGTTAACTGGTATGTGTCCTATGGTTACATCATGTATCAAATTACCAGACTGTTTGTACGCCCTCTGGGAAAGCAGAATGTTAAAGTGCTACAATCACACAAATAAACATACTAGAGAAATTAAAGCAGTGCACATAAACATATGGGATTCAGCTGCCTAATTAAAATCCTAGTGAGCCAACAATGGCCTAAAGCTGTAAGAGTTCAGTGACTGCCAGAAGAAAGCAGCAAATTAGACACTCAAAGTGGAAACATCCTAAATTTGTCCCAATTGATACTCTAAATCAAAAATTAGCAAAATTTTAAATACCTGTTAAAACCCGCTCAGTCAGAAATATCCAAAGGTTATATCAAATTTTAGATCTATAGAACGATTCGATGCAAAAGATCCTCAGTGAACCAGACCATTTTTCTTGTTGATAGACCAGCGCAGTGAGTCAGACAGCACAGAATGAGGAAGAATACTATCTCACACTATTTCAAAATGTCCATATTATTAAACCACTTTTTTTTACATTTAGTTATTTTATTTTTGTTCAAATTAGTATACACTCAGGGTTAAATATTAAATGAAAGCCTTCTAATAAAAGCTTTGTCCTGCCCTACAACCACTCACCTTCCAATCCTTTTCCCTATAACCATTTAAACAATTTAGTGATTTACGTAAAAATCTTTAGAAAAACTGTTTTTTGTTTAACATCTTTAGTCTTTATATTTTTGCTTTATGCTATGAGAAATGAAGATTTATCTATTTTATACCATTTCCAACCTAGTTTTCCTCAATCCACTCAATAGCACTGTATCCAGTGGTATGTTGGAGCCTACTTGTGCCAGATTGCGAGAGCCAATTGTTTTAGGAATTTTACAAGCCAATTGTTAAACATAGCCATTATTAAAAATTAAATTACACAAACATAATTAAATAAATTATATTAAAAACAAAAGTAATAAATACTCAAAACTTACACTTCCTAATTATGTTACTACATTTTCCTATTATCTACACTGTTGAGGTTACTTAGATTTATTATACCTTTATGGTAGAAATGCTATTTAAAGGTATGCTCCTGCACATACCTTCCCAATTCTGTGTTCAGTGATATCACATTAATAGCTTGATATTGACCAAGTGGGAGCATTTCACCACAGAAATCAGCAGATGTCATAAATCTGGCCTTGATTTATTGGTTGGTTGATTGTCTAGACTTTAGGCTCAGGAAAATAATGGATAAAATTTTAGTAATTTAAATAAAACTTAAAAGTGTGTTATGTCTATATCCATTGCATTATGAATAGAACAAAAAAATGAGGGAATATTTTTCCATTACTCAAAAAATATTATTCAGGGGCCAGCCCAGTGGTGCAAGCCGTTAAGTGCGTGCACTCCGCTTCGGCGGCCCAGGATTCGCAGGTTCGGATCCCCAGCGCACACCAACGCACTGCTTGGTAGGCCATGCTGTGGCAGTGTCCCATATAAAGTAGAGGAAGATGGGCGCGGATGTTAGCTCAGGGCCACTCTTCCTCAAGAAAAAAAGGGAGGATTGGTGCCGGATGTTAGCTCAGGGCTAGTTCCCCTCACAAAAAAATAAATAAATAAATAAAATATTATTCAGGAGCCAGCCCCATGGCATAGTGGTTAAGTTTGGCATGCTTTGCTTCGGAAGCCCAGGTTTGGATCCCAGGCGCAGACCTACACCACTCATCAGCCATGCTTTGGCAGTGACCCACATATAAAGTGGAGGAATATTGGCAACAGATGTTAGCTCAGGGCTAATCTTCCTCAGCAAAAAAATATATATATATATAATTCATTTCAGCCAAGAAGTTGCCAATGTCATTGGCGAATGAGTGAAGTTCTGACATACGTGTTCATTGTCTCACTTTTTCCATATTAAGGTAAACAAAAATTCAACTAACTTTCATATTAGAAGTATGTTCATTTGTCAGTTGCAACCTAGGTTGGCTACAGTTCCAAGAATTCAGCAGAAATCAACAAAAGCAATATGTGAGAATCAATTGCTTTATGGAATTTACAATAAAGAATTTTGCATATTTTACTATTAATTATAAATTGTGGACTATATATCCTTTATATAAGTAAAATTTGTAATAAATGTATGTAAGTAAATATGTGCTTTTATTTATTTATTTTTTGGTGAGGAAGATTGGCCCTGAACTAACATCTGTGGCAATCTTCCTCTGTTTTGTCTGTGGTTTGCTGCCACAGCATGGCTTGATGAGCAGTGCATAGGTCCACACCTGGGATCCAAACCTATGAACCCCAAGCCTCTGAAGTGGAGCATGTGAACTTAAGCACTACACCACCGGACCAGCCACGATATGTGCATTTTTTGAAAGCTATTTGTTAAACATTTACCAGCACATTACTGGTTATATAATTATTTTTATTAAGTTGATAAACAATATTTGCATAATATTATCATATAAATGTTGTTCACTGAAGAGACAGATATTTTTTCCTTCTTGCCTAAATGTTTTTCCTGAAGTTTCTAATTCCCTTTCATTTCTTCTTGTGAAATCTTTATTATAATAATTCTCCATTTTTATTTCTAAAAGCTCTACCATATCAGTAATACTATGGAGTCTTTTACAAGTGCACAGAGAAATAAGTCCCCCCACTCAGCTCTTTGGCATCTTACTGCAACTTGATTACATTCTAGGTCTCTGGCACAGGAGTTATCCCAGGACTTTAATGACACTGCTTTAGTTTTTTATATCTTAAATCATCTTCTTTCTTAAGTTTCTTCTCTTATTTTACTAGAACATATCCTCAACAAATTTCTTAAGAAAGAGTATGTGGGGGGCCGGCCTGGTGGCATAGTGGTTAAGTTTGCACATTCCACTTTGGTGGCCCGGGGTTTGCGGGCTCAGATCCCAGGCACAGACCTATACCACTCATCAAGCCATGCTGTGGCAGTGACCCACATACAAAGTAGAGGAAGATTGGCACAGATGTTAGCTCAAGGCAATCTTCCTCAAGCAAAAAGAGGAAGATTGGCAACAGATGTCAGCTCAGGGCCAATCTTCCTCACCAAAAAACAAGGAAGAAAGAATATGTGGGAGGTAAATTCTTGAGCCCTTGGGCATCTTAAAAAGTCTTTATTCTGTGCCAGTTTAACTGACAGTTTGGTTAGGTATAAAATTCTAGGTTTGAAATTATTTTCTCTCAAATTTTAGGGTTATTTCTCTGTTGTCTTCTAACAATCAGTGTTGTTTTGAGAAATTCAGTGAAATTCTGAATATTTCCTCTTTGAAAGTAGCCTAAATTTTCTCTTTGGAAGCTTTTATATGTTTCTCTTTTTCCCTAGCATATTGCAATTAATACTTATGTGCTTTGATATGAGTCTTTTGCAATCATTTTATAAAGCATTCAATATGCCCTTTTGATTGAGAAACCTGCTATACTTCAGCCCTTATACTACATATTTGATAAATTCCTCTTCTCCATTTCCTTTATGTCTTCCTAGAACACCAACTAGTTACTGCTCCTTTAAGTTTCTCTCTCCTATTTTCCATATCTTTAACTTTTTCTTATACTATCTGAGAGATTCTCTTCTGTTGATTTTTTTCAACCATTATATTTTTACTTTTTAAAAGACCTTGCTTGTTCTCTTTTATCTTTTCATTTTATCCTACTCTTGTTTTATGAAAGTAATATCTTTCTTATCCCTATAAGGACTTTAGTTTTGTTTTGTCTTTTGAAGTTCTTTGCACTGCCGCCGTTTCCTCTGAATTTATGTTGTCTATTTATTTATTTCTGTCTCTTTTTTAACAAAGCAAACTTTCTACAATTCTTTGCCTCTCCTTGATTTCTTGTTTATATTGACATCACATTCAGGCACACACATGAAAAAGAAAAGGGTTGAAAGTTCTGCCATTAACAGCGCCATTTAACAGAAACCAATGGATTTCACTTTGTGGTGGGTAGGCAAGGAGATGTCCAAGGGGGAAACTCCAAGGCCAGCCTATAGAGGTCTAGGAAAGTTCAATTTCTTCAGAGAAAAAAATTCTTATGGGAGGAAGGCACCTGCTGCCAGTGTTACACAATCACTCTCTTTAGGGCCCTACATCTCACTTCCACCATCCTCTTTATCTAGAATCTCTGAACCTGCAGCCTTTGTGAAGTTCTCTGGGGGTAAATCAAATTTCTATAATTCTATGTCCTCTTCTGAAGACACTCAGTGGTAAAATTCTATCCCTTAGCTATATGGGTTATGTCTATTTTATCTACTTTCTGATTCCAGAGTTACGTTGAAATCTTTCTGGTTTCCAACAATGGCAGAAAAGGTTATTTAGACCACCCTCCCACTGAAAAATGACTAAAATTTCCACGTCAAATATTTGTTCCATCTTCTTTAAAGCATCAAAGAGATCACAAGATGTAAGCAACGACCAGGCCAAAATTGAAAGGAAAGCAGAGACTAGAGAGAGAAGCCAGCACACAAGCAGTACTGTGCTGATGGCATCTGACAACCCAAGGGAATAAAATCAAGGCCAGGGCCCACGCTGTGGAGATTCTAAGAGTTCGAGAAGCTGTCCTCAGTAAGCTAGGGTTCCAAAGGAGTACAACCTCAGAAAATAGTGATAAGGATCAAGGAACCCTGAGCCATGAATGTGGTTAAGGCAATCCCAGACTGGTATTTGCTGCTGCCTGACAGAAGCAATGCAAAACTTCTCTGGAGGTGGCACACAGGATAAATAAAAAGGAATTTAAACTGATACACATCACTATGAAAGAAGAGAACCTCAAAGACAACTAAGCAAATTTTTAAAATTATAAAAGCATCCAGAGACAAGAAGGAGATTAACTAAAAATAAGTAATAGGCTGAAAGTTAACTTCTCAACAGCAACATTGGAAGCCAGAAGAAAGTAGAGTATCTTTAATGTGCTAAAAAAGAATGTTTGCCAACTGGAATTCTACAGCTAGTAATCGTTCAAGAATAAAGGCAAAATAAAGACATTTTCAGAAAAGCAAAAACAGAGACACTTTGCCACAAATAGATCTTCAGTAAAGGAAATTTTAAAGGGTGTATTTTGGGCCCAAGGAAAGTACTACTAGATAGAATGTTAAAGATAAAAGAAATGAAGAGTAAAATAAAGTGGTAGGTACATAGATAAATCTAAATAAACATTATGTATATTAAACCAACAATAATAATATCCTGTGGGTTAATCAACTCATGACAATAATACTATGTAAGACAGGAGTGAGGTATATGAGGTTAAGGTGTCCTAAGGACCTTGTATTGTCCAAGAAAAGGACAAAGGTATTGATTAACTTTAGACTTTGATGAATTAAATATTCATGTTGTAATTTCTAGGGAAACCACTAAAGGAATAGAAACAGAGCATACAATTTCCAAATGCAATTAAGGTAGAAATCAATAACAAAAAGACAACTAGAAAATGTGTTTGAAAGTTAAGAAATAAACTTCTAAATTTTGCATCAGTCAAAGAAGAAATTGTAATGGAAATGAGAAATTATTTTGAATTACAATATAGTTACTCATCAGATCCCTTTCATCTTGGAAGGGCTACAGTTCACCCTTAGAAGGGTAGATCTTTATGGCACATTAATAATGAGGGAATTCTCCCATTGGAGAATGGCCTCTATCCTATTCTCTTTGACATTGCGGGTGTAAAGAGTTTTTATTATTTACTTTCATTTTAGAGAAGTCTCCAGAAGAAAAGGAGATTAACACATTTTCAATCAGCTACTTGTAGCCAAAATTCCATTAAGGCATTTCAAACAGCAATAAGAAATAACAGTCTGATGCACTATTTCTCCATTTTTCCCTTTAAGCTTTTAAATTTTTACCATTTAAATAAACAAACAAACAATCCCCACCTACATTTTTTTTTCAAGCCCAGGATAGATTCATTCACAAGCCATCGATATTTCTGAGAATTTTTGCTATTTTGAAGAACTTTTAAGGATAAAATTCCACTTCTTTTCATTAAAGGAATATATTTATACTTAAAACATTTTTACAAGCATCCTTAATGCACTTTCAAAAAATTCTTCCTCACATTAACCCAGGTAATAAAACCAGCTTTCTTACAATGAAAACCAGCTGGTGTCCACTTTCTGATATTTATCTTTTTTTCCTCTTTTAGAATCCAGTTAAAGTGAAGCAGCATTTATGGTGGTTTAGAGAAGAGATGCATAGAAAATGGTTACAAAATTCTCAAGTTTTAAGCATCGTGTGTGTGGGTGGATATGTGGATGGGTGCGTTGACCCATTTTGTGTTAAAGGCAGGAAATTTTGAGCCAGGTATTATGTGAAACAGAAAATTCATTTAACAATAATGTCAAAAGTAGACAAAATCTCCAACTGGACTTAGTCTGAAATATGTTGACAAACCATATAAACTGGGGAGTATATTTTACTCTCCTGAATATGTATAAGTTAATCTGCATATCAAATAAAGGGCTTTTTTAGTCTATTAACAGGGTGTGGGTTAAACTGTTTTCAAATGGAAAGTTATTACCCACAATGAGAAAATATTTCATTCATATTTTTAAAAACATTTTGGAGAGAATTTTAATTCCCAGAAACAGACAACCTCCTAAATAATAACTTAAAGGAGTTTGCTCACCTTATATCACAGCACTCTATTTTCAGTAAATATACAGTTCACTGAATTTTCATTTGCTTGAAAAAACATTTGTATTAATAAAACAATTTATGGTAATAAAAAAAATATAACTGTTAAGAGAAAGCATACTCCCCTGCAAACCTCCCCATTTTGGAAAAATGTGGTAGAAGATTAGAAGCAGACTAGTTGTTTATAATGAAGAAACATGAGGTAAAATCCTGCAACAACAAATTTCAAGCCATCAAGTTGGTTCCCAGTACGTCTCACTGTTCTTATCTCTACCTCTATCCTAGTGACTGAGATCAGCATTTTTATATTTTGGTGTTTTTTTATTAAACACGTGGATTCAGTCTGCTAATCAAGTATGCTTATTAATTACTTTGCTTATAGAAAGATATCACCCACAAAATGAAAAGGCAAAAAAATGGCTTCTAAAAGCTAATAGGACATGCACCTTTAATTATATACTGAAATGTTTAACAGGCTTAATTTTTCAGGAGTGGTGTCGTTTCTCTTTAGATGCCAATCCAACAATTTTGCTTTTGTACAAAGTGTGCCTGTCAACCACTAACCCAGTGAATCTCACTCTCTAAGTTAGGAGACATTATTATTATATTTTAGTCATCTGTAGAATCCAGTGATTCTCTATTAATGTACAGATTCACTGCAATTAAGGATAGAGAGGGAACAGAGTCCGGTTGAAAGGGTAAAGGGAAGCTGGGCAGAATCTAATTTAATTATCAAGGCTGGAATTATTCCAGGACTCCACCTGCCGTAAGGAAAGTGCCCTGGGATCTTTAATGACCACAAGTGGTCAGGATTCTAGTTTTACAGCTCATCCAATTAATTGCCAAGCACATCTTCTGCTATACCATTAAGTGACAGGGCTGGGGAATCCACTCTGCTAATTAAGAACTTTGGGCCTTGTGTGAGTTTCCCAGAGGACTTTTCAGGGTATGTGGGGATGTGTATATGGCCAGGTAAACATACACTTAATAAGAGATAGTTATATCATGGATAGTGAACAAGAGAGACTTCAGCCACCTTCTCCACTCAATTAGGGTCAGACAATCACTACAGCACAAGTTAGACTAGCGTTGAAAAATACTGGACTCGGGCAGTTTCCAGGGGCCACCCTACTCTTTCTCTTCACCGTGGTGAAGTATACAATATATAAATTGCCTTGCACACGCCCTCTGGAGGAATTCACCTTTGCTCTTGAGATCAGGTCTTATTTCAGGACCTTAGTATATTCTTTAGGATGAAACTGGGGGTAAAGATCCTCATCTTCTCATATTATTACAGTAAAATGTCACTCTAACTTCCTGAGTCTCCCTCTCTTTGAAGGAAACATAATACCTGCCATCTCAAAAAAGTGAAGTCTGAGTAGTGACCATTAAATATTTTTCCCAAAGTGAAAAATAGGAAAGCCTCTTCAAATAGCTCGGCGGTTCCCAGACATCACTCCATTGACCAATTGCATTTGAATCACTTTTGAAGTTTATTAAAAATAGAGATTCCCAGGTCCCACTCCAGAGCTACTGAATCAGAATGATCAAGGATGGCAGCCAGGTATTTGAATTTTCAACAAGTCCGTGAGATCAGTCTGCCTGTTTGAAATCCCCTGGACTCTGACTTCCTTTGGAGGCAAAACAACAAAGGCCCATTGTGTGGTTCTGAAAAGAAAACCTTGTCCATACATCACACACAGAACACACAATATCTTTCTCCCTTTTCTGTGCTTATTTTCTTTCTTTCATGCCCCTTGCATTGCGTCTATTTTAGATCTCATCATCTCAGTTATCAAGCTTAATTTCTTTCTTCCCAGATAACATTGTGTAAAATTACTTTGGGATCTTATTAAAATTGACGCTAACTAACGTAACCATATTTATTTTCACACTCAGATACCATGAGTAATCTATGAGAGACATTGAACTTTAGACGCAAGGGAAGTTAAAATGCCTGTGACGCAAATAGAGGCATTAGAAAAAGATTATTGGACAATTTAAAACTAACTGAGTGTTACTTTTTCCTGTTACTGTAGATGATGTCCCAACATAACCGTTTGTTTTTAATTAGTGGGAAAGGAGATGTCTGAAGACATTGCAGAAATCTGGTACCATGACGCCAGAGTGGAACCAAGATGGCCCAAATTTTCCAATGCAATCAAGATTTTACTCATTTGTAAAATGAGATGGTTGTAGTGCAGGCGCTCTTAATTCCCTTCTCACTCTAAACTGCCAGCAGTCCATGAATATTCATAATCCTTGAACAAAATCCTCAAAAATTTAGCAAGAACATGAACATGTAAAATTAGCAAAGTTACCTGTTACTCCTAGACCTGGAAGAAAGAGTTAAGTAGCTTTTTCAAAGGAAACCAGGAAATATTTCTAGACCAAATAGAGTGACCAATTGTTCAGGTTTGCTCAGTACTGAGGGGCTCACCAGGAAACAGGACTTGAGTGCTAACCCATTTAGTCATAGCCAAAAAACGATGGTGTGTCATCCTAAAGCCAGAGGTTGAGTTCATGAGATATAAATAGAAATTTTTTTCGCCTTGTAAATGTAATTAAGCTTTTGACACACTGAGAGGTAAAGTTTGAGACAGGTGGCTGGGATACGACAAGTTACTTCTAATCTTATGAGGTATCCCAACTATGATTAGAATAAAAAATAGCATCTGAGCATAAAAGAACCTAAGGTATGATCTAAATAAAAAGCAACAGAGCATTGAGAAGGGATATAGACAAACATCTTTATTAGAGAGGGATCTGGGATTGTATTGTACCTAGCACTGATTTATACATAGCACTTTAAACTGAAGAGCCCAACAGGAAGCAAATTATGTAAAAAGAATCCCAGTGCCTCACACACCATTACAAAAACCTAGAAACAAAACAGCAATTGACTTCTCTCAGGGGTAAACATGGACGTCCTTTGCAATTGTACCTAGTTACGTGACTCCCCAGCCTAGACTTCTGACCCTCAGATATGCCTGCTCAATGGCTTTAGGCAAGAACAGGGATCCATCCAGAGAATTTACAAAGATGAAGTCATAAAATTAAGGAATTACTTCATTTCACCTTGAAGTTAATATGAAAGAAACCATGAGGTTAAAAATGTATGTTTAGGGAGAGAGGATCCTGGGAACATGATGGAGAGGAAGTACCAGGAATCTGTCTTCCCACCTAGACAACAATTACACTGGCAGAATCTGTCTGATGTAACTATTTTGGAACTCTGAAGTCTGTTAAAGACTTGCAACATCCAGGGGAAGGCTTGGGCAGTAAATTGCAGTTAATTTCAGCTCTTAGAACAGGAAATGAGAGAGAAAAAAATATAAGGCATATAGAAAACAAATAGCAAAATGACAGAAGTTCCTCCTTATCAGCAATTACTTTAAATGTAAATGCATTAAACTCTCTAATCAAAGACAGAGATTGGAAAAATGGGAAAAAAAAACCCAAAACCATGATCCACCTATATGCTTTCTACAAGACTCATTTTAGATCTAAAGACACTAATAGGTTGAAAGTGAAAGGATGGAAAAAGATATTCCATGCAAATAGTAACCAAAAGAGAGGAATGGCTATGCTAATATCAGACAAAATAGACTTTAAATCAAAAAAACGTTTGTTTTTTGGTGAGAAAGATTAGCCCTAATGCCAATCCTCCTCTTTTTGCTGAAGAAGATTGTCTATGGGCTAACAACCGTGCCCATCTTCCTCTACTTTATATGTGGGACGCCTGCCACAGCATGGCTTGACAAGCGGTGCACAGGTCTGCGCCCAGGATCTGAACCTGTGAACCCCAGGCTGCCAAAGCAGAGCATGTGAACTTAACCACTACACCACCAGGTCAGCCCCCAAAAAAGGTTTTTAATGGGTATAGAGTCTCAGTTTTGCAAGATGAAAAGAGTTCTGGAGATGACTGCTGGTGATGATTGCACAATATGAATACTTAATGTCACTGAACTTTACACTTAAAAATGATTAAGATGGGCTGGCCCAGTGGTGTAGCGGTTAAGTGCGTGCACTCCGCTGCAGAGGCCTGGGGTTTGGATCCTGGCGCACACCGATACACTGCTTGTCAAGCCGTGCTGTGGCAGCATCCCATATAAAATGGAGGAAGATGGGCACAGATGTTAGCCCAGGGCAAGTCTTCCTCAGCAAAAAGAGGAGGATTGGCAACAGATGTTAGCTCAGGGCTAATCTTCCTCACCAAAAAAAAAATGTTTACAACGGTAAATTTTACGCTACGTGTATTGTACCACAATAAAAAAAATTTTTTAAGAAAAAGATGTATGTTTGTGTTTATACAATCTCCTAATTCAGAAAAGGACTCAGCTTTTTAGGAGATGGTGATTATGTTTGCAGAAACAATAAGATAACCTCCATTATGATTTATTCAAACAAGGTAGAGAAAAAAATCCAATAACAATAGCTTGTCCCTAAATCCAATGGACTCATTTCAACCTGTTTCTTGACTAACTTCTTGGCCACATTTAACACAATTTATCACTCCTTCTTTCTATATGAACAAAATATCAAACTTCTAAGTATAAAAGATTTCTAAATCTAATAGTGTAATAGTGTCTTAAGGGGCCCTGTTGGAGCCTGGGGCAAAAGGAAAATTCAGTAATTCTGATCTCCTCTCTTTTTAAGAGTTTGATGTTTTGTCCATCATAGATCTTTTGCATTTAACTTAGGTTTTTTTAAATATTGCATTAAAATATTATTTATCTTAATTACTGGGTGTTTTGGCACCTCCTTAAATTTTGTGTCTTGAGGCAAGTCCCAACCCCGAAAGGACTCTTTTCCTGTCACTTCTGTGATATCACTGGTTGCTAGTTTTTCTCCTCTCTTTCTGGCCTCTCCTTCTCAATCTTTGCAGCTCTTCCTCTGTCTGTCAACTAAATGTCAACAATCTCCAGGGTTCTTTTTAAGTCTTCCCTCCTTTCTCTACATACCAACCAGGTTGTCTCACTTACTTCTATATTCTATTGATTCTCAAACTGCTGCCCCTTCACTTGACCCTCTAGCCACACTAGCAGCCACACTATATGGATAACTGAACCTTAATCTAACCCCAGTCCTCTGCCTTTGTGGGTCAGTCAATTCCTGTTCTTGTGACACATTTCTGGAAACATATTTCCCACTTCCAATGAACTACTTCCTCCTGCCAAAATTTAAATCTCTGTTCCCACAAAAACACTCTCCTTACCTCCCTCATGTCTGCCTCATACCCTAGGGTATAGGAAGGGAGAGAAAGAAACAGAAACCCTCCAGGCCCTCCATTTTATCCTTCCCTCCCCTTTACCCTTCAGTTGCTCAACTATGCCAAAATGTCTCTCAATTTCACAATTTCATACACACTGTCCTCTCTATTTGGCACATTTCCTTACTTTACTAGCAAACTTACTTTACCAGCTTCAGGTTTCAGCCTACACGTCCCTCTCAGGGAGACCTTCCCTAAAGAAGATTGCATTAGGTTCCCCTGCTATACGTGTCTATAGGACTCTGTACCTTTTCTTTCATAACCCTCATTATGCATTATTGTAACTACTAGCTCAATTTTCTACCTTCTGCACTAGACCACAAGCTCCATGAGGGCAGAAGACATGTCCATCTTGTTCATTATTATATACCCAGCTCTCACACGGGGCCGAGGATTTATTAGCCACTCAATAAGTAGTTATGTAAGGGAAAGAGGGCAGTCAGTGAAAATCAAAGACCATCCAAACAGAACCTGTGTGATCAATGAGCAATTGAGCAAACGAGCAAAAGGCAACAGACGCAAAGATCACAAAGTCCAGCCACTATTAGGAAGCAGCTAAACAGAAAGTCCGACCTTTTTCTAATCCTGGACATATGTTTTTTGCTAAATAGCTGGACTCCTTGCCCTCGTGTCGTCTGTATAATAGGCAGAGCGCAGTCCCTTCGTTGGCTTGGCTGTCCTGGGGCCTCTGAAATCTTGGCAGACCTCTGCAGGGCCATCTGTCCTTTAGCATCCCTCCTGAAATTTATTTCTGCTCCTCTGTGATCAAATGCTCTGTCCATCGATTTTTCCAGGACGTAGGGTTTTACTTGCTATTCGCTGGCTATTGCATCTCACCAAAGAGTAGTACAGAATGGCCTCACACAGCGGAAGGTAGTTCAAGTTTGCCAGACCCCAAAATCTCACCATGAAGTTTGGAACCTCTTATAAGGTTATAGTTAAATAGTTAGGTTCATAACACTCTTCTGAAAAGATTATGCAGGTCAAACAGAAGCTCATACTATACAGTGTGTGAAACTAAAACATACAGTTTTACTGGTCAACAATTTGAAACAAGTCCAATTCCATAGGTTAAAAAAAAACAACCCTCAATTGTCTTTTAGCCCGTCCATTGAAAACTGATGAGGTATATATAAAACAGAAGTCAACAGATTCAAGTTAGAAAATGTAGAATTTGGTTCTGCGGGGCTTCACTGAAGACTGCAGGAGAAGGAAGAGACCTTTCTTGTCCTGGAAGAATGGAGACTGTCACATGAGCTGGACACATACACAAAATATCCAGATTCTTATAATTCCAAAAAATCGCAAAAAAAAAAATTTACAAAAACACAACAGAGAATAGAGAACTTCATTAACCTCACTGTGTGTGGTTAATACGCCCTATTAGCATATGACGATTTGTCAGAAAGCACTCAGAGCTTCCCCTGACCATATATCCTTACACATACTAAGGGCTGAAATTCACATAGCTAATAAACCTCACTAACAAATTAGCACCATCTATAAAAATACTGCAGCCTTAGATATTATAAAATGGTAGAGCTGAATGTAAATCTCCTTGAAAGCATTTTATTTTATTTTTTTTGTATCACAATAAGCACAAGCCCTATTTACAACGTGATGCGAAAAATAGACACACAGTGCATAATGTTTGGAGAAAGATCTTGTACGTGCCAGTCCACACTGCAGAGGCTCTTGACAATAAATGTGAGTGCTTTCCAATCTACTTTTCCTGGAATCTTTCCCTTTGAACGTCATTATGCGAGCCACGGGTGCTTAGATTCAGGCAGGAGAAGACACCCTGATAACACAGGGCTTGACACTCTGCCTCCCAAACCCCAAAGGATAAAACTTCCTTGCAGAATGGCCACTACATTTTATTACTGTGTGTCCCTCTCTTGGCTTTTCTTGCAACTCCATATCCTCATATTTTTCTTCTAGTTAGAAACTCATAAGGGAAATCTGTGTATGTGAGGAACACATTTTAGATCTTTTCCCCACAGAGGACAGAGTTATCAGCCCCTGAGATTTTTTTTAACAGTCTGGCTGAGGTTTTGGTGCCAACACCAACTGCTGGTTAAATCATCTAATCAGCCAGGATGAGGCTTTTTGTTCTCTTGCTTTTATGACTTCGTTTTTTTGAAAATTTAAAGTTGCCAACAATTCCAAATGGTGTCTCACTACTTTTCTCCAATTTGTTTCCATGTGAAGATAAAAACTATTGTATCTAGACTAAATTATAATAAGACGCATAAACAACCCACCGTTATAAGACCTATAAATAGGTATCTCCCTACAATGGTTTGAAAAAGAAATTTTTTTGTTTCAAGCCACAAAAGGGAAAAATGCATCTCCACACCCTTTTATTGCCTATATTCATCACCAACAGTAGCAATGATTTATTGAGTACCCACTAGGATCACAAGAGGAACTCTGGGAGTTTAAATTAGTAAAGCTAGACCTATGCAGTTTATCAATTCAGAACAAGGTCAGACATTTGCTTATAGAAACAAAAAGGCTTTTCTGTTCCTAACCATTTCTGATTTAAATCTTTTTTTTTTTTAAGTAATGACAAGAAAGAGGTTAAAATGGAAAGCAGTTTTTTTCCATACATGACTTTCTGACTTACAATAGGTCAAGCATTGGTGCTCAGGTTTACAGCCAAGAGAGGTTATGAAACAGGTATGGGTATCTGTAAGAAGAAAAATAACAATTACTTGATGAATCTCAAACAATATAAAGTTTTTCACTGAGAGTGTGATACCTCGTGATACCAAATCCATGTAAGAATCTCTTCTTCATTTCTTCCCTTCTTGCCCCCACTTTCAGGTTCTATTCTTGGCATTCTATTTTTAGATTTCTGCACTCTTACTGCTGAGGTGATATGATGTGCAAATTTCCATTAACTGGAAAAATACTGAAAATCAAAGATTTCGTCCTAGAAAATATATAGGAAATTTGTCTCAGCAAATCTCTGCAAGAGTTTCTATAAGGCTATCTACCCTAATCTCTTACTGGGATTTGAAATATATAAATACAAATATTCATTTTAAAATGTTTGTCAAAATGAAAAAGTCCTTATAAGAAAATGTAGGAAAAATAGAATCCTATTGAAACACAGAAAAATAGAAATCTATTGAAATCCATCAATCATAAAGATTTGAATTCTCTAAGAAAAACTCATACTTAAAATGAGTCTTAGTACAGAAATTGTGGCCAGATTATCCTTATTTAACAGATTGCCAGTTCCTGTTTACATGGTTACACTATCTTGTACCCCTTAATGAAAATAATCTTTATATTGCCTTACTGAAGAGTTCTACATATAGTCCATATATAGTCCTCAAAGATTTAGTGGTTATTGCACAAATGCAGTGAAAAAATTTTCATGTTATGTTAGTTGTTATTACAGACATTATTATATTTAGGAGAGGAACGTCTTTGCATAATGCATGCAGTTTTGGAAAACAGGTGCAAAACTAGTATTAGGAACCAGGTCCTGACAGAGACATGTAGTATTCCAAAGCCCATATCTCTTTATTTTCCATCCCTGTGAAAGAAATGAAATTTTCAGAATGCCCAGAGAATAAAGAGAATAAGAACTCAGTCTGACTGTGAGAGGCCCATGATCCACTGCTGGCTACTGAGAGTTTGAGACTTAACCAATACACCCACCTCCATTTATCCTCAGGATTAGTGCACCACTGTTTAAAATATTTCCATAATGAACAGTCATCTGGGTGAATTTTCCATGTGTTCAACACCCCTAATAAGCACCACTTCCTTCTGTGTCACTGGCTATAATCATCACAGATACTAATTGTTTTAGTGGAGCCATTTGAAATAACCAATCTCTGAGTAACCCCCACTAATTACTTGAGACTTGGGAAGAAAAAGCTGCTCTGAAGAGGCTCCCATTCTACCTTTAGCCTTAGCATTTTTCCCAGCAAAGAACAAACCTTGTTTCTTTCAATATCATCTAGGTGTGTTTGGCTGAATAATGCCTTCAAGGAGCAGTAATACAACACAGGTTTTATGAGAATGAAGACGGAGTCGTTCCTCCCTGAACCTGATGGTCTATCACTAGCTTTATTTGTATATATACATGTTTATTTTCCAGGAAAAATGTTCATTTAGAGGTGGGTTTAAAAAGAGAGTTGAATAGGTTCATGGAGGCCTCAGATAAACTAAAACATACATACGAAAAGACCATTTTAAATTATATATAATGTAGTGGAGTTATTGAAGTTACTTTTATAGAATATATTTCAACACAATCTTTATATCCCATTATTGATAATACTGTTAGAAGATGTTAGGATATTGAACAATTCCCTTGAATTAATTTAGAATTTTCAACACATCAAAAAGTCCATCTTACCTTCGAAGTATCAGTAGGGGGATCTTCCATATAAGCTTAAAGTTATGAGCTTCACAGTAACTCCTCCCTCAGCCCTCCCTGAACACACATAAATAGACACACACACACACACACACACACAGCTCCAGCCAAGAGGCAGAGTCAGATCCCCACATAGACCCCAATAGAGGCATCTGCATTCAAGTAAACTAATAACCATTGCTTATAATGAAGAACAGAATATGTACTCTGTGCCAGGCACTGCACCACAAACCTTACATGAATTATTTCATTTAGTGCTCAAAACAACTCTATAAGCTATCCATGACTTGAGGTTTAGAGAGTTTTTAGAGATTTAGAGAGAATTGTCAAGTTCACACAGCTAGAACAGAATGGAGCTAGAATTCAAGCTTGGGCTGTCTTACCCCAGAGCCCACGCCCTTGCTGTCCCAGTCACAGCACCTTTACCAATCCCAAATAAACCCTTAGAGCAGCTTTAAGTCATCATTTCAGAGCTTACAACTTTGTACTCCTTTCTTGTCCTTAAGTTGTCATGTCTTTTAGTTTAAGTATCAATTTACTTCCTTCATCATTGGAGCCAGATAAAGCAAGACGACTTCTAGAATTGAGCCAAAAATCAGAATCAGGAAATAATAATGAAATTTTTCAGAAGTAATTAGGCAAAAGTTGGAAGAGTGGGACAGAAAGGAGCTTCATCTTCAAAGTAGCTATTGGGCGTATCAGTTGAGAAATAAATATATCCAGTTGTGGTATATTCTCAAATGTAATCTCTATAGTAATTAAAATGAATGAATTACATCTAATGTATCAACATCGAAAAAAAATCTGAAAATCTTAAGTTTAAATGAGGAAATCAAGTTGACATATGTTATATACTGAACAATATCATACGTTTAATTTTTAAATCCATAAGATAACATTATGTATTGATATAGATTTTGTTGTTAGTGCCGTGGCGACTCTGTGTACAGCAGAGGGAACCCTGCCCTGTCTTTTTGCGCCATCCTCTCACCTTCTGGCACTATATCAAACAATGCTCCGCTGCTATTCACAGGGTTTTCATGGCTAATTTTTTTGAAAGTGGGTGGCCAGGTCCTTCTTCCTAGTCTGTCCTAGTCTAGAAGCTCTGCTGAAATCTGTCCACCATGGGTGACCTGCTGGTATTTGAAATACCAATGGCATAGCATTCAGCATCACAGCAACACGCAGCGACCACAGTACGACAACTGACAGATAGGTGGGTGGTGTGGTTCCCTGATTGGGAAATAAACTCAGGCCTCAGCAGTGACCAAATCTTAACCACTAGACCACCAGGGTTGGCTGTTGATATGGATACATAACTGTAAATGAAATGCATAAAACATTGATAGGAAGGAAAAAAATCTACCTCAGGAATGGTTATTTTTAGGAGACTTAGGGAGTTAACGGGCTGGAGAGAAGTAAGCAGAGGACTTGGATTATAGCTGCAACGTTGCATTTACTTCAAAATATCAGAAGCAAAGATGGCAAATTGTTCACATTTGTTAAATGTAGGAGGTGGCTACATGGTATTTGTTGTATTAGTTTCTATAGATTCCTGAATGTTTGAAACAGTTTATTTCAGCTGTACAACTGAGGTGGAAAAAGTTGTGAGAAATAGATAAGAATGTAATGTGAGGTGAGGAATGTACTTATACATAATTACACTCTTTCTGAGGAAAAGAAAGAAGGCCATGGGAAAGGGACTGACCCACCACTGGTCAATGCAAGGAACCTGGAGCAGTTTGGTGGCTTTTCTGAGTAGGCAGGTTAGGAATGGGCAAGATTACAAAGAGGAGAAAGAGAGATGAGAGGATATAGTGTCCTGTGTGTTGGGGGGAGCTATATGTAAATAAAACATTTGAAACTTGAACTATAACTGGCTGCAAACGCAGAGCCTTGGCGGGGCTAGAGCTATGACTAGGCTATATCCAAGTAAGGGAGTATAAGAGGATACCCGCCACCCTTCATCCCTCCTACAGACACAGAATCTACCGGAATAAACTGGATTACTTGAGACTGTGGTTCCTCCTGGGAAAAGGGTTAAATCCTGATCTCAGTTAGGTTTCACAGATATACAACTATGTCTGATTAATTGGGGGAAACTCAAATAACATAAGATATAGGAGACATAAGAGAGACAACAGAAATTTTACCAAAGGGAGCAGCTGTCTAGTGCAGTAATTTCACAAAAGGACCTAAGGATTGGAGGCCAGTGAATTTAGCAGCTGGTAGCAGAACCCAAGGGGACCCAGACATCCCAGCTAGTGCATATGCATTAACAGCTGTCTCACCACTTAGAAACTTTGGGGCACAACCCTTCCCATCATTCCCAAAACTGAAGAAAGAAACATTCTATTTTTCATTCTCAGAAACAAAATTAACCAAGATATTATCAGGGATCCCAAGTGAGAAGGTGTTGGTGACAGCAAAGTCCCAGCTTACCAAGTTCAAAGGCAGCTGCAACATCAGAGTTCCAGCTAGATTAGTGCCAGGTGGAAGTTCTGGTTGGAGCAGGAACAATGCAGTTCCACTCAGAAGAAAGCACTCTATGTCTAACTCATTGTGCCTTAAGTCTAACCAAGCCCATTCTAGAACCCAAGCATTCTTTTTCTCACTTTGCAAACGCATTATTGGCTGAGGCGCCTGAGACAAAAGCCACGCCAAGGCAGTGATGGCAGCATTGTGGCATGCTGGCCCCAACGAGGCAGCAGCACCAAGCCTTTTGCTGGGATCTGTAGCTAGACTGCTACAGTAACAATTGAGTTCCAGTTTTGGCAGCTGTGAAAACCCAGCTTGGGAAGCCCCAGTAGTGAGCTCTAGACTGGGCTCTGCATGGATACATGAAAAGGATCTTGTGGGGGGATTTGCACAGATACATGGAGGAGGGGAATTCCACAGGAACCCTAAGGGGTAGGTGGGATGCACAACAATTGAGATGTCAATGCTTTTGAGCTCCCAGGATGTTCAAGTCACCATAACTTGCTGCTATGAAAGATGGCATGTTTATGAAGGACTTTGTGCTTCAGAGGAAAAACCCATAATAATATAAAACACAAGTTTGAATTAGATCATTCTTCCCAATGTTTTTACATCCCTCTAAGATATGGAATCTTCTAAGAGGATTCTTGGTTAAGAAAAAAAAGGAATGGGAGGCCGGGCCGGTGGTGTAAGAATTAAGTTCGCGCGCTTTGCTTTGGTGGCATGGGGTTTGCAGGTTCACATCTTGGGCACGGACTGATGTACCACTTGCCAAGCCATGCAGTGGCAGCATCCCATGTAAAGTAGAGGAATATGGGCACAGATGTTAGCCCAGGGCCAATGTTCCTCAGCAAAAAGAGGAGGATCGGGAACAGATGTTAGCTCAGGGCTAATCTTCCTCACAAAAAAAAAAAAAAAGGAATGGGAAGGGGTAGGGGAAGGAAGAAGAAACTGCAAATGATCAAATATACCCGCTTATAAATATGTCAAGATGGGGCCCGCCTGGTGGTGTAGTGGTTAATTTGTCCACTCCGCTTTGGCGGCTTGGGCTTCACGGGTTCTGATCCGGGTGTGGACCTACACTGCTCATCAAGCCACGCTGTGGCGGCGTCCCACATACAAAATAGAGGAGGACTGGCACAGATGTTAGCTCAGGGACAATCTTCCTCACCAAAAAAAAAAAAAAAAAAAAGTCATGATGACAATCTCTTCAATTATAAACAGTGAGAAACGTGATACTGGAGCCTGTTTTAAATGGAACTTTGTGTACTAGCTAGAATTATAGTCTGAAGCCTGATGGTGTAAGAGCAGAGGTGACAGCATCCCTGCAGCAGGGATGACTGACTATACAAATCCAGGTGAAATGAGGAGGAGCTGAGCAATAACAGTGACCGCAGAGTCAGCCTCAAATCCAAAAATGCCCCCAACTCACCCCTAAACACTCATAAGCCCACAGCACAAGCAATCCTCAACTTACAAAGTGTGACTATACGAAGAAAGAAAAAAATAATGAAAGTGAGAAAGGCAGGGGTGGTGGAAACACCTGAGATAATTCTGATGTGATGTTGAGAATTGTCTAGCAATATGTATGGCCACCAAGAAAAGGAAGCTAGACATCCTCTTACATGAGCCCTATATTGAGAAGCATTTTAGCCAGTTGGTTTGTTGAAAGTGCAGGTACTTACCCAGCACTTTGTCTATGTCAGGAATCATGCTGTCTTCCCTGAGAGCTCCCATTGCGGCTATAGCGGTCCCATCAGTTGACGTCTGAGAGTACAACAAAGGGAGAGTGCACACTGACCCCAGAGGGCCAGCCCAGCCTCCTGAAGAGGGCATATGGGACACACGTGGGCTGTCTCTACCTTCCTGAGTCTTGCACAGGTATAAACACACAAGCGTCACGGCAAAGGATCACATGGGGACCAGGAGAGATGCACGCACGCTGCACTCCTGCTGTCAAGGTAACAACTACCTTTGATTCCTGGCAACAGGATCCTTCCAGACCTGCTGTCAGAGAAACTAAGGGATTAGCCAGACTTCTCCCACTGGGGAGGTCTCCGTCCTCCAGAGGGCAGATCAATATATTAATCCCCCAGAGAGGGCTGTAGTTGGTAGCAGATATGCAGGAGAACTGCTCTTCAGCTTTTCTAGGTTGTGGGAGACACAGCCCCATAGTCCTTACACTTCACACCTTCTTACTGATTCTAACGAAGACTTAGCACCCACAGAGGGGTCTGTCTCCTGATAGAGACATATGATGACTTGTTGGCAGCCTGGCCTCTGTGGAAAATGACAGCACCTCCTTTTGGGGAAATTCGAAACCTATCATCAAAGGACTTGAGTGTTCTGTGATAATTGGAGATCATTCTGACTGCAGAATTTTTAATAAAATAGCATACCTGAAATTCAAAGCACAAAAGGACACATCCCTTCTACAGCCATAGATGCCCTTACATGTTGCATATGTGGCCCATGTTTCCCCTGCCTCAACCAAACAGGAGGCTTGCAGTAGGAATGCCTAGCAATGGTAAGAGCCCAAATGCCAGCCCCTCCCCAGGAGGTGTCCTACAAGCAATGATGATTACAGTTCTCTCCATTTTCCTGCTTTCCTGGCTCCCTAAGATGGCTGCCAAGTCCTCTGAGACTCTCACCTTTGCCATAGAAGCACTCTAAACGTGCTGAAGAACAAACATGATGTCACAATTCCACCAAAGTAGGAAATAACTTTTCACGACTTTAGTCTTAGATTGTTATACAGATCCCAAAACAGCAATGCTCTGTTCTTCCAAAGTTCCAGAGATTTTCACGACAATCTCTCTGAGATTTTGCTCAAAGGCCCTCCCTATCACTCAGACAGGGATCCATGAGAACTGGACAGAGTGAGAGCTGAATGAAGAATGCCTCAATGTGCCCCCAAATTACTCCTCCCCACCCACCCGAGGCTGCCTCTATTTCTTGAGGATGAGCTCTTGCTGAGCAGGCTGCTCAAGCCACTACATAGATAGACTCCTAGAGGCCCCACAAATTTAGGGGAGCCTGAGACACAGACCTCCCAGAATGGACAAGCCTGGGATAAACACCATTAAGGTGCAAGTTGAGATCCCCACACTTTATTTACTACCATGGACATCATTCTCTCGAGGAAAATGACTCTTCCCCACAATGGAAGACAAAACTATCACTAAACAAAGGAGAAGGACTTCAACTAGGCAAGAGGAAAGATTCTGTACCTATCTGTGTTTATACACCCAAGAGAGAGGAGCAGAGTGTGCTGAGGAAAACCAGAGTCAGAAAGCTCACAGCTTGAAGAATTCTCCCCTTAGGTGACTCTGTACTAAGAATCAAGGCTTTTCTACTGGCAGACACATAGAATCAAGGAGATTCTGACTTTTGTCTCTCTTGACCAGAATTTCCTCAACCGTGAATATCAAGGGATGTTAACTTTCAAGAATCTGATAGGAGATATAGATCTTCCCCCCAGAAAAATAGACACAAATACTTCTCTACAAAGTTTTGCACATAATTTGAGGAGGAGAAGGTTTACAAACCTCTCTAAAATCCAGGTTAAGGAGTCCTAAACTGGATGATTTCTGAAATCTCTTCCAACCCTAAAATGAGTTTACAGAAGTTCCCGTTAAACTTGACAGATAAAACACTCGTTTTTTTTCTCCCTCCTAAAAACTTACAAAAAAAAAAGGTAACAACAGAAAAATAATAGGATATGAAGAGATGTTAACGAAATAATTGAAAGCAGAAAGTGGATGGACAAGTGAAACTGACTTAGCTGAGCAGAGATTTAAGTATCTGCACAGAAATCATTCAATTTACCACCCAGAACACTGGAAAGGCTCCAAAATTGAAGGCACTATCCAAGTACCTATCTATACAAGTAAAAGTGAGAAGTGAAGTCATTCAAGTTTTACTCTCTTACACAGGCTCTATCCCAAAGCCCACTAACTAATTTTGTATTCTTTTTCTCAAAGAGGAGTCCCTAAATTGTAAAAGCTTTATGCCCCACTAATTTTGTTTGTCCCTCAGTGTGGCTGAAACAAAGGTTAGTTGAATATCTTTATTAGAAACATTTAGATCCCAAGATGCCCTTCCTCAACCCACACAACCAGGGAACTCCTTGGCAGAAGACAAAAGATTTACTCACTTGAGACGTTAAAATAGCTGTGGCTCAGCTATGGGCAGGGACCAGGGTTCATACTGAAAGCATGGGGATTAAATGAAAATCTGCATACTGAATTGTGAAACCCAGGATCCCTCCCTCCATTCAGCTCCCTGAATGCTGACAGTTAGTTGTCCCTACAAGAGGTTGGAGAATTCTCCTCTAGAGAAACTAGAGGAGTTGGCATTTGTAAGTTCCCTAATAGAACAGCTGTCCAATCACTCTACAGTAAAACTAAACAGAATATAAATCTACAGAGCTTCTAATCATCTTCTCTGTAACTCACTTTTAAATATGAGTGGACAATCAAGAATCAACAAACATTTAAGGACCATCTCCAACATGAAAGTCAGAGGCTAAAACATACCAACAGGAGAAACAAAACAAGACAAATTCTGAGGAAACAGTCAATGGAAGGACCAGAAAAAAAAAAGTTTTAAACTATAAATTAAACTCAGAGAGATGAGAGCTTATTACACACAAGCTATCTGAGATTAGGAAAAAAAAACAACATTCAAAATACATGAAAGTACTCTTAGAAGTTAAATATGATTGCCAAAATTTTGAAAACACTTAATCCAAGATTTGGAAGATAAAGTTAATGAAATCGTCCAATAAGTATAACAAAAAGATAAAGAGAAACTTGGACAGAATAAAACTGTGTGGTAGGCAGAATTCTAAAACGGTCCCCAAGATTCCCACCGCCTGGTGTACAGGCCCTTGTATAATCTCCTCTCCTTAAGTGTGAGTGGAACTTATGAATATGATGACAATTTCTCCATTCGTTGGCAACACTTGTTATTGTCTGTCTTTTTGATTCTAGGCATCTTACTAGGTGTGAAGTATTATCTCGGTGTGGTTTTGGTTTGGATTCCCCTGATGACTAATGATATTAGGCATGTTTTTATGTGTTTATTATCCATTTGTATATTTTCTTTGGAGAAATGTCTATTTAGATGCTTTGCTTGCTTTTTAATTAGGTTATTTATCTTTGTATTGTTGAGTTGTAGGAGTTCTTTATGTATTCTGATGAAGTCCCTTATCAGATATATAATTGGCAAAAATTTTCTCCCGTTCTGTGGGTTGTCTTTTCACTTTCTTGATGGTGTCCTTAGAAGCACAAAAGTTTTAAATTTTGATGTCCAATGTATCTATTTTTTTCTTTTGTTGCACCAATTAATTTTTAAATGCAAGATATCTTCCTTAAGCCTCTCCTAGGTTCCACTACCCCATGCTCCCCTCAGACAAACCCTGCCCAGCTTGAATTGATAGTGCTCTTCTGGAGCCAATGGTCTCCTACCACTTTCCCCATACCTTGTGTAGATTTCTAAGCAATTTATTACACTTACTGATTGCTGTATTGCTCTTCCTAAGTAGGTTGTGAGCAACTCAAGGGTAGGGCCCTGTTGTTCAACTTTTTGTATTCTTTTTTTTTTTTTTGTGAAGAGATCAGCCCGTGCTAACATCTGCCAATCCTTCTCTTTTTTTTTTTTTTTTTTTTTTCTGCTGAGGAAGACTAGCCCTGGGTGAGGGCCCATAATGTGTTGGTTAAAGTTTAGAACCCCTTCATGAGACCACAGAACTCCTATATTCTAATCTTTTCTCATGCTATCTTTTCTACACAGGATACATTTTTTCCCTTATAGTTTCTAGAATCTTATCTTTTCTTATCACAGTTTTTCCAAGTAATGGGATGAAAAGAAAACCCATCCTGTCTGAATACACATTTTCCTGAGATTGACACATGATTAACACAAATATATTTACACTGATTTTTCTAAATAATGCATATTCAGTCATTAGGTATATCTGCAGGACAGTAAGTCTTTTGTCTAGTAAGGTACAGAAAATTCTTAATTATCTATTTTTTGGGAATAAACTAATGTAGTACAGTAGGAGGAAAAATAAGGGAAACATGATCCATAGCAAATCTTGCTTTGAAATTCTTAGGCATCATTAAGTAGAATAGATAACAAAATCATCTGCTATAATTCTCATTATTTCTTATTTACTTTTTCCCCCTATATAACGTATAGCCAAACTTTCTCAACCAAAACATTGATCCTCTTTAACTCAAGGAAAGTATAAAAACAAACATAAGCAAAATAGTTGCAGCAAGTAGCTTGTTTATTAGTATGGATAATGAAGAGTTGAGCATATATCTTATTTTGGTCTTTTTCTTTGTCGACCTAACATAGAGTGTGATGAGTAGGAAAAAACAAAAACCAGAATTTAAAGTCTATACTCTGTGAAGTCCAGAACTATTTTCATTAACCAACTTCATACAGAACCTTCCTACATATCCTATTATATTTAATTTTTTAAAAGTTCATATTTATAAAACATTTTTTTGTTTGTTTCTTTGGAAGATCAGCCCTGAGCTAACACCCATGCCAATCCTCCTGTTTTTTCGCTGAGGAATACTGGCCTTGGGCTAACATCTGTGCCTATTTTCCTCCACTTTATATGGGATGCCGTCACAGCATGGCCTGACAAGCAGTGAGTCGGTGTGCGCCCGGGATCCAAACCTGGGCCGCCAGCAGCGGAGCACGCGCACTTAACTGCTACGCCACAGGGCCGGCCCCCCCAACATTTTGCAAAAATAAACAACTACTAACGCTAAATGACAAATACATTCCCATGTGCCACAGAAGAATTAAGCATATTACAGACAACAAAAACAAACAAACCTGTACATTAAAGTGTCAAGGATTAAAGAAAATTCTTTCATTCATTCAACCAATATTTATCAAGCATCTGCTTCATTTTCCAGATACCATTCTAGGCACTGAGAACACAGTGGCAAACAGAACAAGTCCCTGCCCTGGTGGAGTTTACATTCTAGTGGAGGAAGACAGACTATAAACAAATATATAATATGTCCAGTGGTGATAAAAACAATAAACATACAGACAGCAAGGTAAAGGGGATAGTGGGAAACAGAAGCAGGTGGAAGGAGATGCTATTTTAGGTAGGGTAGTCAGATCAAGCCTGTTTAAGAAGACGACATTTGAGCAGAGACTTGAAGGAAGTGCTAGAGTGAGCCATGAAGAGATCTGGGAGAAAAGCACTCCAGGCAGAGCAACCAGCAAGGGCAAAGTCCTGGGACAAGAGTGTGCTGGGCTTCCTCAAGGAACAGCAGAGGCCAGTCTGCTGTGAAGTGAGCAAGGACAGTGGTAAGAAGTGAAGTTGGACGTCATGAAGTACCTTATGCAGCATCGTAAGGTCTTTGGTCTTGTCTCTGATTGAAATGAGAGACAAAAGATGGGATTACATTTCCTTTCCCCCACTGAAGAAGTCAATCCTTTATTTCTGGCTGGGATTGAGTGGAAGGAAGGAAAGGAATACACTAACAGGAATCACAATAGTACCAAGGAGGAAAGAGAGTAGTCCTGGTGCACAACAGACTGCTGTGAAATCCACTTCAAGATCATAACATGTGGTTCTGGCAGTTTTTATCTGGAAACATTGTAATAGCAGGCTGACATTCCTGATTTCCTTCAGTCTAAATGCAGTAACCTATTTTCCCATCAGGTGAAATAGGAATGCTAGTCTAAATTCAGCCTGATCACGGTGCTAATAATAGCACAAATGTGAAGAGCACCTCTGAGCTAGAGATCTCCAGTTTTTGTTTCTGAATTAAGCCTTGTTACACGTCCTCCAGGTTCAGGTTAATCCCCATCCTGTGGTGAGCAAACTTGAAGGAGAGACATCCACACTCCACCAGAACTAGAACTCAGAACAAACAACTACCAAGCACTAGCCAGGCAAATGTGCCAGCACGCAGTAACTTCATCTTTCTAGTTGCTGTATATTTAGCAGTCACTGCTGAACAACTCGTTTTCCAACATTGAGGCTAATAGAACAATTTTCCAACAGAATTTGCACAAAATTTCACCAGCTAATTTGTTTAAATTTCATAACCTTTTTCTTCCCCTCCCTCCCTTCCTTCCTTTTTTTCCTTAATAATCATAGTTACATCCTGGGCCTAAATCATCTCCTTTAAAGATGAAGTCTCACTGCTTTAGGGAAAGACCTTTACTGTGTTTAATGGTAAATTGGGTACAAAGAAAAAGAACATCTGTTTTGAGCAATATTAAGCTTGTACTGTGGAGCTCAGTTCCTCCTGGTGAATTCTCTTTCTAGTGAAATACTTTTGTGGTTATTGCTGCAAAATGGATGGAACATATTTTGTTCTTCAAAAACAGATGCCAGTCAGGGAGCTATATGGGAATTCCTGCCACCTCAAGTCTCAGCCTATTCTCTTTACAGCTACCACCACCCCGTCCTTAGCGCCCCAGACCCACCGGGACTTAAAGACTCTCATTTATTGTTCATCACTATGGAGAAAAAGACAATGTAATAGAAACTTAAAATGGGATATCACAAAAAAAATTTTAAATCCCGCCTAGTTCTTCAGCTAATTCCTATTCTATACTGACATCTAACTGCAGGCAAGCAAATTTCTCTTATAGCACCTTTCCTGGATTTTCTCAGGAAGTCTCATCCATCAAGTATTTATTGAGCATTGATTATGTGCCAGGTATTGTTATAGGTGCTAGAGATCCAGCAGTAAACAAAAAAGGTAAAAATCCCTGCTCTCGTTTCCAGTGGAGGGAAACATACATTATGAAATTAAATAAGTGAAATTCACGGCTTGGGAAATTGTGATGAATGTTATGGAGAAAAATAAGCCAGGAAAGGAGGATACAAGGACTAGTGTAAAGGGGAGGTGCAATTTTAAATAGGTGGTCAGGAAGGCATCACTGAAAAGATTCATTTGAACAAATACTTGAAAGATTTGAGCATGTAAGATACCTTCTCAGGAAGCATTTTGAATTCATGTCATTCCCTTTCTAAAAACATATTCTCTGTAGTGGTTTTAGGGAAGAATATTTTGTAGCCTTTTTGATCACTTTACACAAACTTAAATACGTTAGCTCAAAGATGACCATTCTCAATACTATTATCTAAGGAGATAGTAGCCAATGAAATTGGTCAATAGAAAAAATTAGGTATAAAAATAGCAAAGGAGGAGGTAAACATTACAATTTATCATCTATCAATTGCTTCAACATAAAGGGGGAAAAACCCAATTTCAACTAAAAAAGAATTCAACAATGTAAATGGTTACAAAATTAATATATAAACATTAATTGCCTTCATATGTATTAATACAAACAACAACCAATTTAAAAATACAAAGGAAGATAAAACCCCATTTACAATAACAACAAAACATGGCAAATACTTAGGAATGAACTTGACAAGAAATGTGCAAGAACTATGAAGAAAATTTTGAAACGCTATTAAGGAATACAAAAAAATAACCTTGAACACATGAAAATGAATATCAAGTTCATGATTAGGAAGACTCAACAAAGATAGCAATTCTCCCTCACTTAAATCTATAAATTTAATACAATCCCAATAAAAATATCATCAGAATTTTTGTTGGAAAAATAGTGAGGTGTATTTAAAGTGTATATGGAAAAAGAAAAAAGCAAAAAGGCTGGGAAACTCTAAAAATATAAAATTAATAATAAGAGGGAAACAAGTCTACTCTATTTTTATTTTGAAGCTTCACCAATTAAAATAGTGTGGTGCCACTGAATGAGTGACAGACAGATGAATGAAGCAGAATAGAAGGTTTAGAAATAGACATAAATATATAAGGGAATTTAGCATAAAGGTGGCATCGCACAGCAGTAGGAGAAAAGGTGGATTATTAAATGTTTTTGGAAGAACTAGGTTGACTATCTATAAAAATTTATATCATATGCTTTATACCAAAATAAATTTCGGGTACATAAAAGTTTTAAACATAAAAAAAACATAAAGCACTAGAAACAAGAAAGAATTTTTTAATAGACTCAGAGTACGGAGAACCCTACTAAGTATAACACAAAATCTGGAAATCATTAAAAACGGATAAATTCAAATACACAAGAATTAAAAATTTCTGTATGGCAAAGACACTATAAGCAAAAATTTTAGAAAAACAACAAATTTTCAACAAGTTTAAAAAGGAACATTCATACATTGCTAGTGAGAGTATAAATTGGTACCAGCCCTACTGATAGCAATTTGGCACTATTAAAATTAAATTTTAAGTATATACAGCTTTGACTCAGAAATTCCTTCTAGGAATTTACCCTATATATTTTTTGACACAGGTGAGAAAAGATATGTACAAAGATATTTATGCAGCATTATTTAAAATATCAAAATATTGGAACAATTGGGATACATCTATATAATGGAATTATATGCAACCTTCTAAGAGTTAAGGCAAATCTATATGTTTGATAAGAAATGATCTCCCCATGGTTATGATCTTCCCCTAGCCCAAGAGCAGAAAGAGACCCAAAAACTCAATGGACTAAGTGTGAAACAGACAAAGTGTGGATGTGTACTTCCAGTTTATTTGTTCCCATAGAGTTAATATGCCTGGATAGGGACAAGTAAAGATGGAGAACAGACCTGCACGGGGTCGAGGACTGGGGGCCCCCTCAAAGTGGGAAGTGGGAACTTTCTAGGTCCAGGAACACAGAGAGGAGGACTCAGTGATGAGTTATTCTTAGTGTGGACCCTAAACTGATGCTGTACCTGTGGACATTAGCCACCTAACCAACCCCGGACACTCTTAAGATGTCCCTTGAAGAGAGTGGGACTTAATGGGAACGTGAACATCCTCCGTGGAGATGGATACATAAGGGAAAACCCTGCTCCCTGACAAATGTGGAACTGAATAGAACCAGTTGGGAATTTCTCTGTCTTTAGGAAGCAATGGAAGCACCACAACTGTCATCCCAAGGAATTTGAACTTAATCCTAATTCCCAAACTTTGTATCAATTATTCCCATTGATGATGTCTTCTGTGAAAAGCACTGTTAAAAATGGCTGTCCTGGGGCCGGCCCAGTGGCATAGTGGTTGAGTTTGCACACTCCGCTCCAGTGGCCCGGGGTTCAGATCCTGGGCACGGACCTACGTACCACTCATTAAGCCATGCTGTGGTGGCATCCCATATGCAAAATGGAGGAAGATGGGCACAGATGTTAGCTCAGGGCTAGATCTTCCTCAGCAAAAAGAGGAAGATTGGCAAAGGATGCTAGCTCAGGGCTGATCTTCCTCACCAAAAGGAAAAAAAAGGCTGTCCTGACAAAACTAATTTATGATGGAAATCAGAATAGTGGTTCTTCTTGGGAGTAGGTAATGTCAGGGAGGACATATCTGAGAGCCTTCTGTGGTACTGAAAATGTTCTATATTTTAATGGGTGGTGGTTAGATGCATGTATACATACTTTAAAATATTTGTTTAAAATTTACAGACTTTACTGTATATAAACTATACCCCAATTTAAAAACATTAGCCTGGAATTTCCTTCTATTCAGCCATAACCTACTTGGGTCTGGGTTATCCACATTCCTCTCTTTCTCCCCCAAAACGAATCAAACACATCTATTCAGCAAAATTCCAATGCCAGACAGTACAAGTGCAAAGTCACAAGGAAAACAGAAACACAAATATATTTAGCTGGTGGAGAGATCAAAGAAAAGTAAATAATAAACTGTGGCTTCATCAAACATTTACAGAACAGTACAGGGCAGAACAAAGTAGCCGATAATCAAGATATATGTTGTAATTATATTTGCTTTAGAGCAATTTTCAAATTTGCAATTGGTTTTAGTCTTTCATTTAAAGCTAACATTTTTGTTAAGAGATTATAAAATTTTGGTTAATTGTGGTTTTAGAAAACTATAATCTTTTAATGCTTTAAAAAATACTTTTTGAAATTTAAAAAAATACTTTCGAGATTTTGCATTTGCATTGCCCTACAGTCCAGTGACCTTTATGTGTCAAAGCAGTTGCCAAACACTCTAGCGTGACCAAGAAAATAAATCTGAATTTCTTTTCACACTAAATTTTCTTTTCTCTGCATGTATGGGAGACCTTTCCACTTTCAGGAAGGTGTTGTGATTTAGTTCCCTTAATTCTGAGCCTCTGCTTGTTTCAGTCAAAAATACAACACTCCCCACTACCCCATTCCCACTCCCTTTACTCCTCAACAGAAGTAATTTTTGGTGGGAGAGTAAAGAGTGAAGTCAAGTCATAGGGCAAGGGTGGCCAAAGTCAATGACCTCCGGGGCAAACCCACGCAGCTCTCTCCTACCGGAAGCCACAATTTGAGGGGTGTGGCATAAGCAAAGTAACAGCAAAACAACACTGCTACAAGGAGGAGGGCTAATGGTAGCAAGGAGCTGCATCAAATCTACCCAAAGCACCATTTTGTCCCATCAGCAAGTCTTTTCTGTAGGGATCGTAAAAATTCTGAGCTTATAGCAATACGAGGCCAGGAATTAATCACATATCAAAAGGAACTTGATTGTATTAATAGCAGTTATTCCCAACCTTGTTAATTTTTCTCCTCTTGGAAAAAAATGACACAGAAAATACAGAATTTATTCCAGCCCTACTAAAATACATCTACCAGGAATTGTTTCTATTATTTACGAATCAAAAACTCCTTATCATTTTTTAAAGTTTATCATCTCACCATTTTTGTAAAAGCCTTACACCTTTGAATCCTCCAGAATGAGACAGCTGTGTTATCATGGAAAGGGAATAAACCTGGATCCAGAATATATAACTTGAAAATCATGGCTTTACCACTTACTAAATACAAAAATGGGAGATAATATCTGGATTCACAAGGCTATCATAGGAGTAAAAAAGGCGTGTAGCCTGTAACATCTTATACAAATGTAAGGTATGAAAGACACAGTACTACCAAGTGGAAAGAACAGGCTTTGAATTTAGAAATCCTGGTTCAAATCTCAGCAGTATCACTTTGACCAAGTTAAGTTCTCTGAACTCCACTGCCCCATTGGGATTGTTGCAAGGGTTAAATATTAACTTACATAAAGGCCCAGTCACTTAATAGACATCCAATAAATTACAGCTACTATTTTGAAGATTTTTTTCCTTTCCTCTAATTAGTCGGTTTTCGTTCATTTATTCAACAAATATTGAGTAATAGGCACTGTGCTAGGGTATAATGGTAAGACATATACAACTGCTATCTTCATGGAGTCTAGTAGGGGATACAAAAAAATGAACAGAAAATCACAATATAATTTTATTTGTACTGTAATAGGAAAAATATAGCATGCTTATGGGAACTCAGACGAGAGACACTTCATCCAAACTTAGGTTAGTACCGCAGAGGCTTCTTGGAGAAAGTGACATTGAACTGAAAACTAAAAGATGAATGAGAATTAGTGAATGAAGGAGAGGGAGTAAGGGAAATTTCTCAGGCAAAGACATGCAAAAGCCCAGAAGCAAGAGAGATCATGTTGCTCAAAGAAGACCTCGAAATATCCACCAACATACATTCTCTGTTCTGGGACTAACACACTCTCACATAGATCTTTCCGTCCTTTTCTTATTCAGTGACATCATGTCTTTCAGCCTTTCATCTGACAAATACCCACTGAAGACAACATTCTCCTCTTCAGCCAAAATCCTTCCATGACTAATTACCAAATATAAATTTCTGATTACGTGGCCCCATAATTCACAATACATATTCTTATCCCAATCTAGTGATACTATAAGCGTAGCACCAGATGGATAAGGATGGACAAATACCACTCCCCATCCTCCATGAACTTAACAGTCCAATTAGGAAAATACAACATAAAATAGATTATGACATAAAACAGCATGTAACTAAATACTACTTGAATGGTTGGACAATAAATGTAATATAAATTTAGACAAGGATAGATGATATAAATCTTATAAACCACTGCAGCTTGGGAGAATTTTCCTCACATCATTCAGTGAGGCATATGGGCTTATTATAAATATAGAGACCCTTTGACAAATTCGTTTAGTCTTTCAACAAATATTTGAGGGTCTTCTATTATATGTATACAACAGGTACAGGGGCAAAACAAAGGTTCTACCCATGCAGATCTTATATTTTTGCTGGCAGAGGAGGCAATAAACAAGAAAACAAGTAAACACTTTACATATATATCTATTTAATCTTTGAAACAATTCCACAAGGTAGGATTTATCATCCTTATTTTACAGAAGAGACAAGGAATGTCAAATAACTTGTCCAAAGTCAGACAACTAGCAAGTAGCACAACGAAAATTTTCACCTAGGTCTATCAGACTATAAAGCCCATGTCCAATGTAAGACATTCCACTCCACTCCTGAAACTTTCCATTTCCCTGCCACAGAGGTTGCTGGAGGCTTCTCTGATACATGGTTGGTCCTGAAATGGTGTGCCCAGGATTTACCAAGTGATTCTCATTCTTTCCTTCCACCGAGCTAGGTTGTGGGCTATTTCTTACTCTTGCAATGTTCTTCCTTCCCTCTGCATTGCTTTTAACTGTGATTTTGGTTTCTACTTCAAAATATATCCATGGATTCTATTCTATGCAATTCCCTTCTCCGCTCTTAACATCATCAACAAATTCTCCATTCATTTTTTGCATTTACCAAGGACAGTGGCTGATTATTAGCACTATACTCCCCTTCAAAGATGTGGCTCTAAATAGGCTATGTGGCAACCGTGTATGTTGGATTACTGTATTTGGATTTATACATATTAACAATAGTTCTACCATTAAGCACCTGGCTCCTTTCTACATTATCTCATTTCATCTTTTCAATAACACTGCAAATTAAAAACTGTTCCTGTTTTACAGACAAGGAAGTGGGGTTCAGAGAGCCTAAATTACTTGCTCAAGGCCAGAATATCGTAAATCCCCACATGCTTCCTACTATACCATGCTGCCTCCCACCTAAAACTACAGAAGCCACAGAAATGTGGTTTTGAAAGGATCCCCTAGAAATCCAAATCAAAACTACAATGAGATATCACCTCACACCCCTTCAGAATGGCTATAATTAACAACATAGGAAACAATGAGTGTTGGAGAGAATCTGGAGAGAAGGGAACTCTCATGCACCGCTGACGGGAGTGCAAACTGGTGCAGCCACGATGGGAAACAATATGGAGATTCCTCAAAAAAATAAGGATAGAACTACCATACGATCCAGCTATTCCACTGCTGGGTATTTATCCAAAGAACGTGAAAACACCAATACATAAAGATACATGCACCCCTCTGTTCATTGCAGCGTTATTCACAATAGCCAAGACGTGGAAGCAACCTAAGCGCCCACGAAGGGACGAATGGGTGAAGATGATGCGGTATTTATACACAATGGAATACTACTCAGCCATAAGCAATGATGAAATCCAGCCATTTGTGACAACATGGAGGGACATTGAGGATATTATGCAAAGTGAAATAAGTCAGAGGGAGAAGGTCAAATACCGTATGATCTCACTCATTAAGTAGTAGATAATAACAACAAACAAACACATAGAGACAGAGATTGGATTGGTGGTTACTAGAGGGGAAGGGGGGAGGGAGGAGGGTGAAAGGGATAATAAGGCACATGTGTATGATGGATTGTAATTAGTATTTGGGTGATGAACACGAGAATATGATGTAATCCATGCAGAAATAGAAGTATAATGATGTACACTTCAAATTTATACAATGTTATAAAACAATGTTACCACAATAAACCAAAAAAATAAACAAAAAAAAAAAAAAAAAAAAAAGAAAGCAAGGATCCCCTAGCATCTCTTGCAAGATCCCTTCCTGTGTAAGCATCATTTCCACAGACTCCTTTCCAGTGATCCAGTCTCTTGTTGAAATCCTGGCCTTCTCGTATGCAAATTGTGACCTCTGTGAGCCTCAGTTTTCTCATCTATAAAAGGGAATACTATTTACCTCACAGGGGTACTGTGAGGATTAAATGATAAAGTATGTAACAGTACTTTGCAGACAATAAGGCACTTTACAAATGCTCCCTGAACTTTCTTTACAAGTTAAACCTATAAAAATTTTTATCTTTGAATTTAAGTCACTGTAAATGGATTTTCCTTTATATACCACCAGTTTCATAATCACAAATTTAAACAGAGCTATATATCCATAGCTTTTCCTAGTAGGCAAAATTATTTTACATTACTGCTAGACATAAGACTAAGCTTACAATATAAGTTTTTCTCCAACTCTTTCAGAGATAGAGGAAAATATCAACTTTGGAACAGCTATGAGAAAGTGAATAATTTCATCTTAAATGTACAGTTATGTAAAATAATTAATACGGCTCATAACAGGACAGGCTTTGAGTGAATTTTCTAATATAATTTTATTATAATTTGTGCACATATCAAAAATACCAGTACAATAATAATAGAAAACATTTGAGCACTTAACATTTAACTTATTTAATAAAATTCTTCAGTTATAGGAAAATGATAATTTACCAATTAAAAAAAAGTTTAACAGTTAAACAAAAGTTAGTGTAGGAAGCTAACAAAATAAAACATTATAGGCAAAAGGAAATCTACATAGCATATGTAACCTGACTTTATTAATAGAGCTTTTGGTAAATTACTATACCCAACAACAGAAACGTTTCACATTTTATAGAAACTACAAATAAAACAAGCTAACATATTATCTGTAAAACGCCCACATGTATGCTCATTTAAAACTGATCCATGGGTATAATATTATGTTCCTTTATCCAAGTAAATGGAAAATTAGATTTCTCTAATTACCTTCTATTTCTTTAGCTTTCAAATTAATCTTAAAATCTGTCATTTCCGGATTGTTTCTGTGCTTCTTTCCTTGGCATTCATATCGTTTCCCTTCTTTTCCAAGGATTTCATTCTAAAGTCCATAAAAATGTCTGAGCATGTATGTATTTGTATGTGGTGATGTGTGCATGCACAGTATTTGCGTCGTTTTCTAAATTAATATTTCTCTTGATAACAAATAAAAATCAAAGCAAGACAGGAGGTTCATCCCTTCCTCACCCCCTATTAAGGTAGACAAGTGGAAATACACCATGTCTTTTGTCTTGCATAAGCCCATCTCACTAAATGAAAACACATTGTTTTACTTACAGCCAATGTCCTTCAAATTGCTTGTGGTGATATGTTTTTTCAGCAATGATGTCTGGAAAATCAAAGAAATTCAGTTTTCTACCTTCTAAGCTTCTTACATCTCTGAATGATGCAGGCTCAAGAGTTGCCAAATGAGATGGGCAAAGGCAGCCAAATAGGGCTTCCTAGCCAATCTAAAAATAGCAGGTGGTGGTGGGCAGATATACCATTTTTCTCTTGCTCTTTTTCTTTTTATTCTAAAAGCTAGGTACCATAAACATGGCTTCTTCAAAATTAAAACAGTTCAGAAAGAATTATATTCTCTCTTGCCCTAAGATCTAGATATGCAGTCAGTTAGGAAAATTTGTACGTTTTGCTAAGAAACATGTGCAAGTCAAGGCAAAGCTATATTCTGCATTTCTTTCACAGGAAAGTTCCCACACTCAATTTCCTCTTGTTCTGAAAGGACATCTGACCATAACTTGCTGGAATCAAGAACTGCCTTTGATTTTTCTTTCAATAACTCCCTGAATAATAACTATGAACATTTTGTATGTGTTTTATAATTTAAGAAGTCCTTGTACAGATTTTGTGTTATTGCCTCCTCACAACACGCCTGTGCCTTGGAAAGCTTCTAGCATTACAATTTGAAAAATGAGAAAACTGAGGCTCACAGAAGTTGAAGCTTGCCCAAGGCCATCCAGATAAAAAAGGCAGATCTTCTGTCCTCAAATTCCACAGTTGTCTCACACACAAACACACAACTCTCTCCCTAAAGATTCCAACATAATTGGAATTTAAGGATTTACCTTTTAAAGTTTCTCACACACATGTAAGCATGTACAAATATATGGGAAAAAAGTTAAAATAAATTTTCTTGGATTAGAGGTCCTTTACAAATGCAAAAGTTCTACCCAGTGTGAAAATATGAATTTACTAATCATATTAATTATATAATGATAAATTTCTTTAAAGAAATTCACTTTTCAAAGTTATTATTCACTTAAAAAAAGAAATTAAATAAGGAGTTACCATAGACATTTAAGTTTTGTTTGTTTGAAGGTGGGAGCAAAGAAACTCACAGCTTAGAGGGAAATAGTAATGTGTAAGTGATTGTCTCTCAGTGGTAGGATTACAAATATTTTTATTTTCATATTTTCAGTATATTTCAAACCTTATAGAATCAAGAAATTATGGGTTTAATTGCATTTTCCAAAATAACTTAGACATAAGAAAGTTTTTACAATATACTTAAAGGGAAAAAAGCAGGACAAAAAATTGACTCTATTGTGTGATCTCAATTTGGTAAAAAAGAAAAATGTTTCTTTGTAGATACAAGAACATAAAGCTGGAAGGCAAGGATACTGTTACCTCTGAATGATGGGATCCAGGGATTATCTTATTTGAACATTTCTGCAATCTCCAAGTTGCTTTAATGGGCATATTGTACTTTTATAAATAAAATGAAAATGTTTAAGGCTATTGTCACTGCCAACTGGAGATCAAGTGCAAGTAAAAAAAAAATCATCTCAAATTATAAATCAATGGAAGATACTGATACACTCAAATTCTAATTTATAAAGCTTTCAGCTTTATGCCCATTAAGTTAGGTACAGGTATCTTTCACTAAATATAAAAGATAAGGATCAATAAATTTTGCTGATAATCAAATCTCAGTTTAAAAAGCCCTGTATGACTACATTTTCAATAAGGAATTTAGGTTTTGGGTTTCTGAATGCAAACAAAAGCCCTCTAAAGATCACAAATATACACAAATGTAGAAACTAGGTCTATGTTTATGCATATGTGCACACACACGAGGACGTATACACAGCAGATGGATGTGCAACCATGTGGTGGGATTTCCAGTAGACTATCCTTTATTCTATATAAGTTTCTAGATTGTTCAATTTTCTGTATGAAATATTGCTCTTGGACCCATGAAAGTAGGAATGTCTCCCCTCTCTCTTTTACCTTGATTACTTTGTTTGCAATAAAATGGAAATTGCAGAACACCAAGAGATAGAGACCAGTCAAGAGTTTCATTCACTTTCCTTTTGGTCCCTATTAAATAATATCAAGTATTACCCATGTATTACCCGCACTGCTCCACCAAAGATGGCATTCTTTAACTGTCTGAACAGTCCTGCAGTCCCGACCAGGTATGAGGCCAATGCAGAATTTTTGCCTGCAGCCTATAACCTCACCCTTTGCAGGAACATCTGGGTAACTGTTTGGGTGGGGTGGGAAATAGAGCATTCTGCCCTTTTTATCACTTCCCCAGGGCAGAAATATTGGACTCATAACACTAATCATAATACTCTTTCACTGAAATAAGAAAAGAGCAGGGGCTGGCCCAGTGGCATACTGGTTAAGTTCAGCATGCCCCACTTTGGCAGCCCAGGTTTGCGGGTCTGGATCCCAGGTATGGACCTACACCACTCAGCCATGCTGAAGTGGTGACCCACATACAAAATAGAGGAAGTTTGGCACAGATGTTAGCTCAAGGCTAATCTTCCTCAAGCAAAAAAAATAAAATAAAATAAAAAAAATAAACACACAAAAGAAGAGAGTAATAGGCTTCTAACTTTTACAAAAATATAAAGAGCAAGGGTGGGGCCAGCCCCGTGCCTTAGCGGTTAAGTGCGCGGCCTCTGCTACTGGTGGCCCGGATTCGGATCTGGGCGTGCACTGAGGCACCGCTTCTCCAGCCATGCTGAGGCGGCGTCGCACATACAGCAACTAGAAGGATGTGCAACTATGACATACAACTATCTACTGGGGCTTTGGGGAGAAAAAGGCAAAAAAAAGGAGGAGGATTGGCAATAGATGTTAGCTCAGGGCCGGTCTTCCTCAGCAAAAAGAGGAGGATTAGCAAGGATTTTAGCTCAGGGCTGATCTCCGTCACAGAAAAAAAAAAAAAAAAAGAGCAAGGGCAATTTCTAAACAAATAGACTTTAAAGATAAAATTTATAGACATTGAGAGTTCTCTTTGTTGCAAGGTCTTTTTTGGGAAGGGCTACAAAGATCCTTAAGCACCTTGCTTAAAAACAATAGATAAAAACCATAGCCTATTAATCTCATCCACTTCCCAAGAGAAGGAAGGTCTCTTGGTGTTAGAAGTATCAAGCATCAAATTCTCCTGAGAGTTCTCCATAACAAATATTTATTTTCATAACCTGAGAACAATACACAGCTACTTTTACATTTTAAAATTATCAGAATTTTCACATTCACAAATTAAAAATTATAATTTTCTTAAACATTAATGGAGATATCAAAATGTTTATATTCAGCACCACTCAAAAAATAAAGTATAGAAAATAAAATTAAAGAACAATGCTAAGAATTAGATAGCAATCTAATCTCATTTATGCAGCTTCAAAGTTCCTCAAAGGGAAGAGTAATTCCTAAAAACTCAGATGTTCTTTCAACAGTTCCTGGGATGCAGTAGGAGATCAGTAAGTATTTGCTGAATGAACAAACTTAATATTAAATGAATTGCCTAATTTTTAATTTTCATATCTAAGACATTCTCCTAAGAATCTTAACCACCACTCCAATCCCACTCACCAGAGGGAACCACAACGAACAGTTTGGTGCATCTCTCTCTACACAACATACACCAAACATACAAGCAGAGAGAGAGAGAAAGAGATGGGGGATCATACTATAACTATTTCTACTTAAAAAATACAGTGGATACCCTACTATAGTTCTATCTTATTCATTCTTTTTTGTGTGTGAGGAAGATCAGCCCTGAGCTAACATCCATGCCAATCCTCCTCTTTTTGCTGAGGAAGACTGGCCCTGGGCTAACACCTGTGCCCATCTTCCTCCACTTGATACGTGATGCCGCCACAGCATGGCCTGACAAGTGGTGCATCGGTGCGCGCCCGAGATCTGAACCCGGGCCGCCAGCAGCGGAGTGCGCGCACTTAACCGCTATGCCACGGTGCTGGCCCCTTATTCATTCTTTTTTAATAACTGCACAACCTTACCAATTTTCCAGATGCTTTCAGCAACAAAGACACTGAATAAAAGGAAATAATAGTACTAACAGTAATGGCTAACATTTATGGAGCATTGTTCTAAATGCTTTATATATACTACACATTAAAAGTGAACAACTTTATAGGTAGGTACTATTACTTATGGCCCTCTTATAGATAAGGAAATTAAAATATTTACTTGACGGAGGTTATACTGATTTGCCCAAAGTTACACAGTAAGTAGCAGGGCCAGGATTTGGAGCCAGTAGTCTGTCTTGGGAGCCTGAGTTATTAACCACTATGACTCTGCGATGTTAAAAACATTAAAGATAAATTCTTACTCAACAATGACTGACTGTGGGTATATACCAGATGTAAACATAATAGGACACAAAGTTTTTTCCTTTTTAATTATACTAGAACCTTCTATACTTAGTAGAGCCTACAAAGTAACTCTAACAAGAGGTTATATGTTCAGTTTAGAGCCTGCCATTAGTCAAAAACATTTGTTACCAAAAAACATATGAATTTCCTTCACATATATTTCATAAGCTGAACAAGAAAAGTAATCTAAGTGTCTCATTGTTAGTTTCTTTTATGGCCAAAAGCAGGGGTTTTTTAAGTTTTACCACCATTTTATTCACTAGACTTGTCACTAAATGATTTATGGTCATGAAAAAAAAACCTATATACAGTCACACACACAAAAAGAACCTGAATCACTTTTAAAAAATATATGACTCAGACTCTAAACTCAGGTCCAAGAGTGTTTTGAATAATGGCAGAATCTTTGGAATAAACGTAGAGTCTCCCAAGGTAACTAGTATTCTGAAGAGAACAATATTCAATGGTCTGTTTAAGGTCTGTTAAAAGTTAGTTACCATACTTAACAGGTTATTTCATTTACTAATCCAGCAACCAGTTCACGTCAACCACTAACAAAATAATAACACATACTCATATTGACTATTCTGTTCCCAAGCCAGTGATTTGATAGCTAGTATTCTAAGCACTGTATAACATATCAAAATAGTGTTGCTAAGCCAAGTAGAGCATAAATTGTTTTATAACATTAGCCACTTTCCTAGTTTACTATTCTCACAGAAAGTGATTCCACTGTAGCTGACAGTAACAGCAAAGACAAAATGGCAGCTTGAGGAGATGCTTTACTTTATTGAATCTTAAACAAAGGATAACAGTAAAAACAGTGCATATACACACACATAAACATATTCGGTATCACCAAAGCACCAGCATCACCACCACCATTTTGAAGTAACACCAAAAGGGGATATGTTTCAGAAGACGGGTCAATTTAAGATCAGGTTTTACCTACCTCTGTTACTAAATTACTTTCTAGATCATGGTTTTGTTAAGTAAACTTTTCTTCTTAGAAAACTAATCATCTGTCTGAGCTCCACGTAGTTCCACAGAATAGTAAAAATAACTGCAAGCTTCTTTGTATACATAATTGATAAGTTAATAATAAACAGTCTTGCAAGATAGCCCTTAATAAGGTCTGAGTGAACATTAGAAAATTAAATTTCCTGGCAACCTATTAAGCATAATTATCTAACCAAGGACTATCCCATAAAAAACCACAACAATTGGTATTATTCAATCTAAAACCTAGAGAAGCAGCTGGGAATTGTGCTGCAGACTTTCTTATAGTAAAATAATTCTAAAAGCACTGTCTTATGATTACCTATATTTAATCCAAAAGCTCATTTTCTTTTTTCCCCTGCATCTGTACACATAAAATCTCACTCAATAAAGTATTTATAAATCGATTAATGCTTTTGCTCTGGCAGTGCAAAAGACCTCTGTTCAGTTCCTATCTTTTTCCAACCACTCACCATCGAAATAATGATGCTTGGATTACGGCCAGAGCAGAGGAAAGAATCAAGTATATAATGACCTCATGTGGCAAAGGGCTATAACTACTGATTTAACTATGAAATAATCATGGGCTTAAACTACTTTTGTTATCGAATTTTTATTTTCAAATTGCTATTTTAAATGGGCATTAAACACTACCCAGAATTAACGAAGAAAAGAAAAATCACGTTAAATATAAAGAAGAGGTAAAAATAGAGTTGCTACTCACTAAAATAAAATGAACCTCTATGCTAGAGAGTCAAAATATTTGAGTTCTTGTTCAAGTTTTGCCAATTTTTGTAAGATCTTTAGAAAACTCTTAGCCTTTCACATCTGTAAAATGGTGATAAGTTTTATCTACCACAGACTTGTAAGGCTAAAAGATGGTTATGTGAAAGGATTTTATAATATCTTGTATTTATATGGTACTTTTATCCTACTTATGGTGCTGAATATTCTATATTTAAAACATTTTTAAGCTCATCATAAAAACTAAACCAAAAACTAACGTACTGTTGCCTAGTTTGACTACTAATTGTCACCTTTTATTGTAGTGCAATGGACATTGATTGGTAGAGTACCTATTTTATTCTAGGCACAGAACTAAAATTAAATGAATTCAAAGAGTAGCCATATTGCCAATAAACTTTTTGATGATAGTCTTAATTCTTAAAAAGAAACACTGCAATGTTTATCAATTTTAAATCTGCCAAAACAGAACTTAGTGTTAATTTTTTGTGAAATCCCTGAACCAAATCTAAATTCTCACTGATAGAAAACATTGAGAACATCAATATCATATTATGAATTTATACTTCAGTAAACATATAATTATAGAGCTGTAACCACAATAATCTGAAAAAAAGGTGGGGGAAAGGGAATGGGTAAAACTGAATCTAATTCAAATTACATATCTATCCCTCACTTAATGCCTTTAATTTATTCCTGGAAGCACTAAGAAGTCACTAAGTAAAAAGCTTTAAAAGAAAATTTTTTCCATTAATTTTAATAGGACACATTATAATATATTATATCCCAAGATACCAAAAAAAGTATCAACTGAATAATAAAACAAGTTTATAAGCAATAAACACTATAGAATGTACATAAAATACATTGTAAAGAAGGTTTACTGCACTTGCCAAGGAGGAAAACTTGCTAGTGGTTGGAGGTTAATAGAGGAGAGGAATAAAGGAATCCTTTGGAAAGTGAATTCTGCTTTCTGCACCATTTTTCCCCCACCAATATTCCACCCTTTTGAGGACTAATGGTTATCTTGCATTCAAACTGCACTTAAAATTAAGTTATAACACAAAAAAAACACCTTTAGGGAACTTCAAAACACATGGAAATGGCATCTGCACATAACAGACTAGTGTCTGAGAAGATGCAACCTCTTCATTCCTCTCATTTGACACACTTATGCAAAGCAAAATAACCTGATGCACAATTCAAATGTGTTCAAAATGATAGTCTGTGTGTAGAAAGTATCAAGTAAACTAGTATGTTTTTGTCTGAGATGTTAATGTTTAAATACTGTTTTTTATTGCATACTTGTTTAGCATATTTTGGAGTGGGAACAGTCTTTATACCCAAGGAGAAAAAAAGTTGTCTGAAAACTGATATAGCTTTTCAAGAAATGTTGTGGCAAAAAGTTATTCACTAAACAGTTCTTATGGGAGAAGACTGTATTTAAACATTTTGGCACTACTAATCTCAGTACTAATACATTTTATAATAATGACAACATTCCAAGGTACCACACCGAATAACGAAAAAAATGAATTGTATCAAACTTGCCTTCATTTTTCAATATTCAACTACCTAACTGAGGTGGAGAAAAAAAATTTCATTGTACAAATAAATTCTTAGAAGGAAAAAAGACCTTGTTAGGATAGCCCCAAAAAGCCCCCAAGGGCCGGCCCGGTGGCGTAGCGGCTAAGCGCGTGGGCTCCGCTGTGGCGGCCCGGGGTTTGCAGGTTCAGATCCCGGGCACGCACCGATGCACCGCTTGTCAAGCCATGCTGTGGCGGCGTCCCATATAAAGTAGAGGAGGATTGGCATCGGATGTTAGCTCAGGGCTGATCTTCCTCACACAAAAAAAAAGCCCCTAAAGTATTACTAAACCTAAGCAGTTCATGTCTCTAGGAAACACAAAATTACCCAACTTCAAGACTGAATATAAAGCTACAGTAATCAAGACAGGGTGGTAGTGGCAAAAGAACAGACAAATCGATCAATGGAATAGAACAGAGAGCCTAGAAATAGACCCACATGAATAGAGACAACTGATCTTCAACAAAGGAGCAAAGGTAATACAATGAAGCCAAGATAGTCTTTTCAACAAGTGGTGCTGGAACGACTGGACATCCACACACAAAAAAAATGAATTTAGACAGGGACTTTACATCTTTCACAAAAATGAACTCAAAATGGATCAGAGACCTAAACACAAAATACATAATTATAAAATTCCTAGAGGAATTTTATACATGGAAGAAAACCTAGATGACCTTAGGTACGGTGAAGACTTTTTAGATACAACACAAGATACGATCCATGAAAAAAATCACTGATAAGCTGGATTTCATTAAAACTAAAAACTTCTGCTCTGCAAAAGGCAATCTCAAGAGAATAAGACAAACCACAGACTGGAGAAAATATCTGCAAAAGACACATATGATAAAGGACTGTTATCTAAAATATACAAAGAACTCTTAAAACAAAATAATAAGAAAATGAACCAAATAAAAAATGGGCAAAAGACCTTAACAGACACCTCACCAAAGAAGATATACAGATGGCATGTAAGCACATGAAAAGATGCTTAATGTCATCTCATTAGGGAATTGCAAATTAAAACGATACGCAATCACATACCTATTAGAATGGGCAAAATCTAAAACTGACAACATCAAATGCTGGGAAGCATGTGGGGCAACAGGAACTCTCACTCATTGCTAGTAGGTACAACCATTTTGGGAGACAGTTTGGCAGTCTGTCTAAACATACTCTTACCATAAGATCCAGCAAGTGTGCTCCTTGGTATTTACTCAAATGAATTGAAAATTTATGTCCACATGAAATACCTGTACATATCCATGTACAGCTTTATTTATAGCAGCTTTATTCATAATTGCCAAAACTTGGAAGCAACCAACATGTCCTTCAGTAGGTAAGAGGATAAATTGTGGTACATCCAGACAATGGAATATTATTCAACGCTAAAAAAGAAATGAGCTATCAAGCCATGAAAAGACATGGAGGAGAATAAATGCAAATTACTACTCGAAAGAAGCTAATCTGAAAAGGCTACATACTTCATGATCCCAACTATATGAGATTCTAGGAAAGGCAAAACTATGGAGACAATAAAAAGATTAGTGGTTGCCAGAGGTGGGGGGAGGGGGGTTAACAGAGCATAGAGGATTTTTAGCGCAGTAAAACTATTTTGTTTGATACTACAATGGTGGAAACGTGTCATTATTCATTTGTCAAAACTCACAGAATGTACAACACTGAATAAACCCTAATGTAAACTACGGACTTTGAGTGATAATGATGTGGCAGTGTAGGTTCATCGATTGTAACAAATGTACCACTCTGGTGGGGAATGTTGATAGTGGGGGAGGCTGTGCAAGTGTGGGGGAGACTGTGCAAATGTGTGGCAGAGAGTACATGGGAACTCTGTACTTTCCATTCGATTTTGCTGTGAACCTAAAACTGCTCTAAAAAATAAAGTCTACTAAAAAAATTTTTTTAAAAAGAGAGATAAGACTGTAAAATCCAAATAGGTCTATAGTTTAGTTAATGGCAGATTAACAAAGTCAATTTCCTAGTCTTGATAATATACTATGGTTAAGTAAAATGTTATCATTGGGAGAAACTGGGTGATGGATACAGAGGAACTCTAATAATTTTGCAACGTTTTGTGAGTCTAAAACTATTTCAAAATAAAAAAAATTTTTAAAAAGGAAAGAGAGAAGATTTGTCAAATGAGGAAGGCTATTATTTATCAGGATGGATAAACACTTTCAGCAACTTATCGAGCATTTTTCTGGAGGTAATGAGATTTACATCTCTTTATAAAAAATACTTGAAGACTCCTTGTCCTTTAAAATATGACAGACCTAATTTCTAGAGGGCTCAGTATACAGTGCTCTAAGTTTCAGGCATAGAAGATGAGAAAATTATGAATGAAGGAATAAGCTTGTACAATTAATTACCTTCTCAGAAGACTAAACTATAAAAAGTAGTAAATACACCCTGATAGAAGATGACCTGGTATGGGAAACAGGATCCAAGAGATAATGCAGAACACTAGGCTCAATACTCCTGTGCCTACCAAATGCTGCACCTTTTGAGTCATGACAAATAATGTATTTTTTTAGCTTCTTTTCAATTCTACAGATTTAAAAAGTCATTAAGCTAAACATTTTTAAAGGTTACTTGAAAATCTCTGAATTATACCTCCACTTAAAATAGAATCAATGTAATTTATATAAACCATTGTCATCTTTTTATATTCATAATTTTTTTCTTCAAAAGTAGAATAAAGTTTCATTCTAAAAAGATGTAATCATTTCAATTGAGTGTAGCTCCATTATAGTTCATGAGATTTATATTTATTTCTTAAGAAAATATTTAATTTAGTAAACAAATTCATTTATATCAAACAAAAATTTACAAAACTCATACAATATCATGAGACAGTTTAACATGAATGGTGATTACAAATTTGAAAGGAAGTCTCCCTTTCAAAGATCAGTGCATCTAGACTGTATAACCCACTAAATTATCATCTTTGAATACCAAGAAACCAAAAACAAAAGATGACATTTTAAAAAGGAAAATGATAGTTTCAAAAAGTGACTCTTCCTCCTCATTTCAAAAACAGAACTTTTCTAAAACGTCAAGTAGAAAGGCTAAATACATAGAAAAAACACTGCATACCTCAACCAAGCAAACTTGAAAAAAAATCTTTAATTATATACAGACCTAAAATGAATCCATGCAGGTTTTTAAAAACTACAACTATGCTACCCCCTTGTCTTCTTTATTGATATATACATTTCCTAATACATATTCAACAAAAAATGATAATGCTTTCAAGATATATAACATATAAATATCATTTTTATCAGTAACCTCTTCTTAAAGGAGGGGAAAAAAAACTTAAGGTATAACCCTACAGAGAAGCAAAGCAAACTATGATGTGAAGAGTGACCACAACGTTCTCAAAGTAAAGAAGTGTGGCTTTTATTTAAATTTTAAAAAAGCAAGCTGCCTAATTAATCCAGACAGTAGGGAAGGCAGGATGAGGCAGGAAATAAGGGCTGGGACTAAACAGATTAAACTGCTAAAAAGATAATCTACCTTGTCTTCAGTTTCTCTTTTGACTTCCCATCAAGTATTAAGGTGGAAAAAAAGACTACTCATTCCCAGTGCAGGGTCAATAAAGAATAAAATGGAAAAACGTATCCCTCACTATGTTCCACAAACACTACCTATAAAAATGGGAAGGAATACAGGAAAAACCATATTTCCACCTCAAATGATTTAAAGATAATCATAGTTTAAACCAATCTTTTAACTATAATAGTAATATTCCATTCTAAAAGAATGGTCTGAGAAAGGAGAAAGCAAGTAGCTATTTTAGGCTCCATTTAAATTGAATCTTTATATGTATGCAATAACTTTCAGTTATCTTTTAAGTATAGAAACATTTCCTCTTTAATCCTCCAAAATCCCATGCAAAAAGATGAATGAAGTCTCACTCGTACCACAGATGTAGAAACAAAGGCAGGAAAAAGATTAAATGACTTGTAAGATAGGCTATGCTGTTACAAACTGGGAACAAAGTCAAACCTGTTCCTCTGAAAATGTGTTAGAGACACATTTATCAATATCGATGAAGTGGTTAAATACCAAACCTGGCCTTATCTTCCACATAACTTAAAGTGGAAGGGGAGGCACTTGATCAAAAGTATTTAAATAAAACTTCATAGTCCTTTTTCTAGGGATTCCTTAAATTCTACTTTTCAACTCTTAATAGGTGCACTAATTTACACAGGACACATCACCATTTACTACGTAACATTAAAGTTTCCAGTTAAGAAACTGGTCACCAATGAGATGAGAAGCATCAGGAAAAAAAAACCAACCTCCTGAGGAAGATAACAGAGGGGAAAGACAGAAAGAGGCTGGGTCCTTTATGATATAGTTTAGCCACTGCAGTGATTCTGGAATCATCTACCTTCAGACTTCTTGTTGTGAAAGATAATTAAATATCTTTTTTTAAACCAAAAAAAAAAAAAAAAAAGAAACTAGTTATAAACTTTTGTATAGGAATCATCAAAAAAAAATTTTTTTCTTGGAACAAAAATAGTTAAAAACTTAGGTTTTCTACAAAGACTTATATGAATATGGAGCCACAAAGATACACAAAGTTTAAGTATTTGGAATCATCTGGCTGCCTGTAGTCTTCAGCAAGATCACAAAGTGTTCAAAAATTCTTTGACCTGAGAGGAGAAAAAAAATATTAATATAATTCCTTGATTAATTTGAGATATTTAATATTCATCTTCATTTAAAAGTATTTAACAGTTGAAGACCTCAACTGTAATACAGTAAGTAACTCCATCGTAAAACTATAGCATTTACTTGCAAAAGAAATATTAAAAAATACTTCAACAGTAAAAGATGAATGACCTAAAATGTCATTTTAGGGCACCACTCACTTAATAGAATATAGTCAACTCCCAAATATCTTGGGGATAGATTAACTCTGATTAAGACAATGAGTCAATGATTAGGCAATGCCAAGTCATCATTGACAAAGGTCCCAAATATAACTCAAAACTAAAAATGCTTTAATCTCAAGGCTTCAGCTAATATAAAAATGGATGAGATCCATATCCTACAACTTAAAATATCCTCCATACTGAATTTAGTTGAAAAAGATAAATTTAATTTCACAAGCAGTTTATTATTAAAATACCTAAGATTGGCAGTATAGGGAAGAAGGGGGGAAAAGGGGACAAGCAGAGGAGAACAGAGTGAGCAAGAACTTTTGTTAATGTGATTATCCCCATATTGCAGATGAAAGAACTAAAGGATAAAAAACCTCCTTATTTTAGCTAAGGGCACAAAGCTAGAATTTGAAGTTAGGATTAGAATCTAAACAGTCTAAATTCCTCCAAAGCTCTTATCTGTCTCTTAATGTAACTTTATATAATATTTTCTGCTAGAAAACTTTTTTCTCACAAGTTAGAAAATGTTTTTTAGACAAGACAAAACAAATATTAGTTTATAGTCTTTGTATAAATCTACCTTTTCAATCAGACTGTCATATTTGTCTTTAAAGTCTTCATTAACATCCAGTGTTAAGATAGGCACTTCTTGTAGATAATCAAAATTGGTTCTGTTTAAAAAGAGAGAGGTGAACAAAATAATTAGAAAAAGCAATAAATAGAAAACACTAAAAACTCATTCTTATATCATCATTGGAAAATCAAAACGTTGTCAATCATTTTATATTAAAGTTATCCTGCAAGTACTTCATCTGGCAGCCCCTTCCTTTCTCATCTAGATTTACTAAATGTATCTAAAAATATCATGTATAAAATATAAAGCTAGGCACTGTGACATGTAATTCTCCTCAAAAACCAAAAACATACTGTAAAGTAGGAATGTTTACATTGTAAAAATGAGAAAACTAAAGCTCAGGGAGGTCACTCTGAGGCTCAGAGGTTGTCTAAGGTTGCAAGCTAATAAGTGAGGCTGGATATGAATCAAGATCTGATAATGACAAAGTCCATACTCATAACAACTATGCTATACTATCTTGCAAGTCTTGATCTAAGAAACAAATTTGAAATATCTTAAAATTCTCTCTGAAAGAGAGTACCTAAATAATGTACACAGATATATTTCCTACTTTATCACTTATTGTGAAATTCCATATATTATGCTGTCGATACCACTGGGGGAGATTAGCTATAAAAACTTTAAGGAAATGGGATCTCATTGCAATAAAGAGAATCAAAATCCATACCTCATTCTGGGAGATCCCACAATACTAATAAATAAAAATGGCTGAAAATTAAAAACTGTACATGTTTTGGATTAAAATTTGATAAAGGTATTAAAAATGAATCGTAAGTAAGAATGAGGAAGTCTTACTTCAGTGTTCTATGCAGGAGCCAGCTTTCATGCTTAGAGTGAAGCTTCTCCAAATATTCAAGAGGAATATCTTGTTCTTCACTTCTTCCCCGTAAATATATTCTATTCAAGCATTTCTAAAAGCAAGCAATAAGAAAGGAGGGGAGGGGGAGAAGCAAGGAACAATTATTCTTGTCTGCTGCCATTAAATTTTTCTTCTCTACTGTCTCTTTAGTTATGCTAGCCAAAACCTCTATTCCCTCTAGAAAGTTGAAATAGTTCATTTTTCCCTCCTTGTGCTTTTCAACCATTTGGTGGCTCTAAACCAAGTAGTACTTTCACAAATAAGCCATAATAAGTCTATAAACTTTTGTCATCCATACCTGAAATATAAAATAAGGCTGGTAAAAAGTTCAGCATACAAACTATGCTTCAAAGTCTATTATAAATCCCCTCTTTTCATATAATTAAATGATCTTCTTAATCAAAAAATATCATCAAAATTCAATTCAATTCAAAATCATCAAAATCAAAATTCCATTTAAGATATTGACTATGAATGTTTCTAGCAGAATGAAATTATTAGTATTCTTTATGTTCTATATTTGCATTTAGCATTTTTGTAATTAAAAAATAAAAAAATATTTTCAAAAATAAAAGTAGATTTCAAAATTATTTTTATTAAATTCTGGCCTACTTGATATTAGAAGAAGAACTAAATCATCACTTGGAATCAGAAACCTAGTTTCCTTGACAATTCAGCAATAGCAACACAGTATTCTTTCAGGCTAGAAGTCATGACACTTAACATTCATCATGACTTACAGAAGAAACAGGAATACAAAACAGAGGAAAATAAGAATGCAAACACCAAAATCAGAAATTTCTTAATAAATGTAAGTTCTTATTTAGGTTAGTTTTATGAAAGGCATCCACTTGGTCTCCTTGGATTCACTATATAATTTCATATGCAAATAAGAATAGCTATGTTACAACCTATCATGAGAGACACATTTTTATTTTATTTTTATTTTTTTTTAATTTTTATTTATTTATTTTTCCCCCAAAGCCCCAGTAGATAGTTGTATGTCATAGCTGCACATCCTTCTAGTTGCTGTATGTGGGACGCGGCCTCAGCATGGCCGCAGAAGCAGTGCGTCGGTGCGCGCCCGGGATCCGAACCCGGGCCACCAGTAGCGGAGCGCGCGCACTTAACCGCTAAGCCACGGGGCCGGCCCGAAAGACACATTTTTAACTTAGCTCCCTTAACTAAAAATGGCAAGGGTCTTCCAAGTCACTTCCCAACTGTAGCTATCCACCCATTTCACCGATAAACAACCAGAAGAGATTTATTGAAATGGACCTCCATCAACTTTGCCATTAATGCAAATATTTACTGAGCTCCTAATATGTACCCAAGCCCTGTTCTAGGCACTGGAAATTCAACAGTAATTAAAATATCCAAAATCCCACCTCATGAAGCCCATATTCTAGGAGTTGCCTGAGCAAGTTTCTTAATCTAGCTGTGACAGGTAAGAAACCCTGCACAAGTTAGGAAGAAATAATGAAGAAGAGAACCGAGGAAGAACAGAGAATGGCCTAAAAGAACAACTTGCCAAATGTGGGCTTCTAGTTTGCTGAGAAAATAGAATGCTTCTGCCTACACAGCTATGAGTTTCTAATTTGGGGGTGGGGAGTAGAGTTAAACTAAATTGCCTTCACTGCATACCACTGAAAGGATTTCTAAATATTACTTTAAATTTTCAATGGAGCAAACTAATTTTTATTGAGTCTCACCTCTGGAGTAGCTCGAAGATAAATGATTCCATCCAGATCAAGGCTTTGACCAAACTGGTTATTCATCCAGTCATGCCAGTCTTGATAAATTGTCCACTCTGTTTCATTCATGCAGTCAGATTCATACAAATTAGATGCAAAAATATACCTGAAAGAGAGTCTACATCAACACATAAATCCTTTCCAAAAAGCACAAAGAAACAGAAAAGAGAAAATAGATCTACTAAATGGACATGGAACATTCTCCTAAAACCCATGGCAGATAATGCCTTGGACAATAGAAAAAAACAACAGAGTATCTCCAACTATGGGAAATATATTCTTGGCCAGTGGTTCTCAAAAATGTGGTGTGAGAACCCTTGGTAGTCCCTAAGAGCATTCCAGGGCTCCTGTGAGAGGCCAGATTATTTTATATACTATACTTCAACCAAAAGAACATATTACAACAGATTGAATATAGAAGCATAAACAAGAATCCAGCTGTCTTCTATTAAGTCAGAGATTAAAGAGACTTGCAAAAATGGAAAATATTGCTACTCTTCTCAATTATATAATTTTTACAAGTATGTTTTTATGTTAATATGTAATAGGTTTATCATTATTAATTTTTTTTTTTTTTTGTGAGGGAGGTCAGCCCTGAGCTAACATCTGTGCTAATCCTCCTCTTTTTTTTGCTGAGGAAGACCACCTCTGACCTAACATCTATTGTCAATCCTCCTCCTCCTTTTTTTTTTTTTCTTCCCCAAAGCCCCAGTAGATAGTTGTATGTCATAGCTGCACATCCTTCTAGTTGCTGTATGTGGGACTCGGCCTCAGTATGGCCGGAGAAGCGGTGCGTCGGTGTGCGCCCGGTATCTGAACCCGGGCCGCCAGTAGTGGAGTGAACGCACTTAACCGCCGAGCCACCGGGCCGGCCCATTATTATTATTAATTTTAAATGTTGGGCTGGCCCCGTGGCTCGGCGGTTAAGTGCGCGTGCTCCGCTGCTGGCCCAGGCCCGCACCGACGCACCGCTTCTCCCGCCGTGCTGAGGCCGCGTCCCACGTACAGCAACTAGAAGGATGTGCAGCTATGACATACAACTATCTACTGGGGCTTTGGGGGAAAAATAAATAAATAAATAAAATCTTTAAAAAAAAAAACAATTTTAAATGTTATTTTTTTTATATTTCTCAATCTTAATTTCTAATAACATAAATACCAATAAGACACAAAGCTCTTTGGGATCCTCAATAATTATTAAGAATGGAAAAGGGTCCCAAGAACAAAAGTTTGACAACTTCTGTTCTGAGCGAACTCTAGAGGTTAAAAGAACCCTTGTATAAGCAGGGTAATTCTAAGGCCCTTGGAGATTTCTATCTCCTTGCTCCAGACGCAAGTCTAGAATACAGATCTAGATTTAACCAGAGCAGATGAGAATTTTAAGACGGTTGGAAGAAACAAAACTTCTTTGCAAATTTGAATGAGATGCCAAGATATTCCCTATAATTTCCATGGAAGCTAGCAATTATAAACGCTAGAACTTCCCTAATGCCATTAGTACCAAACTGCTGAAGGTATTAAATTATTAAATGTCATTCTCCATCTCAAATCCCCAACTCAGTCTCTCTCATTACTTTGATTCCCAGGAAACAAAAAAAATAAGTCCAGTTCTAAGCCAAGATTCCAAACTGACAAGTACAAATCATTTATATACACCTGTCGCTATACACAGATCGTTCAAAAAATAATACAGGTTTCTCCGCATCTCTGAGCTTGCCACTGAGAGAGGCAAACTGAGCTCGTATTCGACTGAGGCAGGCATATAACTGGAAGGTAAAAGACCATCGTTCAGGTTTCTCATACATCATCTGAAGAATATTCCCACCAGTTTTCTCAAACGTTGTCAATTCCTGTTTTGAATTTGAAAAGAAAACAAAAAGAAAAGTTAATGATCAATAGCGCTATTTTAATCTTTTAAAAAGCTCAAAGAGAGAAGTTGAATAAATAAATGCATCATAATTAGCAAAACCAAGATGATTAGGTCTTCTTCCTCCTGCCCTTTCCCACTGTATTTTCCAGGTTGCCTGAGGTCTGGAAGAATTTGAAAAGCTAGCTTAACCACGAGTTCCTTAGATCTTTTCCACAAGAAGTCACAAACTAACAGCGTATGGCAGAAATTATTCGTTTAGCCCAAATGGGACTCTTTAAAAATCTGAATTAGTTGTCAATATTTAAAAGCTAAATAATTTCACATTTAATATATATGAATTTATATCTTCTTTTCAAAACTGGGAAAACCAGGGGTGAGTGTCAAGATGGCAGCACAGGCGGACTCTGAACGCACCTCCTCCCAAGTAAACAAAAAATTCACAGCTACTCTTGGAACAATTACCCCTGAGAAAGAACTTAAAATTGGATAAAAAGAACCCCTACAACAAGAGACAGTCCTAACCGAGGTGGAAGAGGCAGAAATTCCTTTCTGGAGAGAAAAAAAGCCACCTTCGCGAGCTGCGGAGCTTCACGGCTGCCCAGGAGTAATCCAAAGGTACGCAGCCTTCCCTGGAGGAGTCGGGGAGCTGAGCGGGGGAGCATTACCACTATAACGGAGATGAGTGTCATAATATCTGGCTTTGCTAGCTACTAACAACAACGGAGAGTACCCTTGGAGAAGCTATTGGACATAAAGAGAAAAAACCCGGCTCTTAATGGGCCCACACACAAACTCACCCGTTTCAGAAAACAACCTAAAATCATTAGAAAGAAAGGTGCACAGTCCTTTGGTAAAAAGAGACTCACCTGATAGGCTGGGTGCATCTCAGTGAGAGGGGAGACCTCTTCAGGGACTGAGACATTAGAGGCAACCATTATTGTGACCTAGTTCAGATGTGCTGACACAGACATTGGCAGACACCGTTGGAGTTCTTCCCCTGGCCTGCTAAAAGCTCAGGGTCTGCCCCACCCACTAGAGAACCAATTTAATCCAGCTCAGCCAGGGCAGGCAGCCCACCCTAGGGACTGGCCCCACCCAACAGCAAGCCCTCAGGCAACTGGTGGGCCTGCATAGGCTGGGTGCCTTGATCCTCGGAAGCTGGGCGACTGGATCAACCTCTTTGGGGCAGGGCATGTGTGAGGATCGGGTGGAGTGTGTGGGGCCTCTGTGCTGGGGGGAGTGGGTCGGCTTCAGGGGGTCAGGGCACGTGCACAGGGCAGGATGGTGTGGACAGGGTGTGTGGCCCTGTGGGCAGTGGGGCTTGTCAGCTGCAGAAGACTTGTGCTTCTCAAACAGCCACATAGGGGATCGGCCCCACCTTCCAAAGCCTGAAGCAATTGGGTCCTCCTGAGCCTGGGGCCAGCATCACTCAGCTGCAATCCTGAGAGAGCTGACAAGAGCCTTGTAGGCTGGAGGCCTACAGCAATTGTAAGTCCCTGAGCCTAACAACCAGTCACACTGGGGGCCTACTCACTTAACAGAAAAACCGCAACAGGAATGTGTTATCAGACCTTGCATCCAACTGTGCTGGGGGCCCCCACACCCGATAAATTGACTGAAGGATCCATAGCAGCCACACACAGCTGAGCAATACAACCAGCCAGCCAGGGGGACAGCCCAGCCGTCCTGGGCACCTGCAGCAAAAGCAACCATGTCACAACAGAAGGACACATGTAGCCCACACAGGGGTCACTCCTGGAACACTTGGAACTGGTGACAAGAGGGAAGCACACTGCTGGGCATCAAAAGGTATCTCTTACATAAGGCGACCTCTCCAAGATCAGGAGACACAGCTGCCCTACCTAATACGTAGATATAAGCACAGAGAAAGAGGCAAAATGAGGAGGCAAAGGAATATGTTCCAAGTAAGGGAACAGGACAAAACCCCAGAAAAAGAACTAAGTGAAAAAGAAATGAGCAATCTACCTAACAAAGAGTTCAAACAAAAAGTCATAAGGATGCTCACTGATCTTGGGAGAAGAATGAATGAACTCAGCAAGAACTTCAACGAGAAACGGGAAAACATAAAAAAGAACCAATTAGAAATGAAGAATACAATACTGGAAATGAAAAATTCACTAGAGGGACTCAAAACCAGAAGAATGGATCAGCAAGCTGGATGAAAGACCAGAGGAAATCACCCAAGCTGAACAGATAAAAGAAAAAAGAATTAAAAAGAACAAGGACAGGGGCCGGCCTGGTGGCATAGCGGTTAAGTGCACGCACTCCACTTCAGCAGCCCGGGGTTTGCAGGTTCGGATCCCGGGCATGCACTGATGCACCGCTTGTCAAGCCATGCTCTGGTGGCGTCCCATATAAAGTAGAGGAAGATGGGCATGGATGTTAGCCCAGGGCCAATCTTCCTCAGCAAAAAAGAGGAGGATTGGCAATAGATGTTAGCTCAGAGCTGATCTTCATCACAAAAAAAAAAAAAAGAAAAGAAAAAAATAAGAGACCTCTGGGACAACAATCAAGGGCACTAACATCCATGTCATAGGTGTCCCAGAAGGAGAAGAGAGAGACAAAGGTGCAGAGAATCTATTTGAAGAAATAATAGCTGAAAACTTCCCTAACCTAAGGAAGGAAAAAGACATCCAGGTACAGGAAGCACAGAAAGCACCAAAAAAGATAAACCCAAGAAGGCCCACACCAAGACACATCATAATTAAAATGTCCAGAATTAAAGATAAAGTGAGAATCCCAAAAGCCGCAAGAGAAAGGCAACAAGTTACATACAAAGGAAACCCCATAAGGCTATCAGCTGACTTCTCAGCAGAAACCTGACAGGCTAGAAGAGAGTGGCACGATATATAAAGTGCTAAAAGGAAAAAACCTACAGCCAAGAATACTCTACTCAGCAAAGCTATTATTCAGAAGGGAAGGAGAAATAAAGTTTCCTAGACAAGCAAAAATTAAAGGAGTTTATCACCAAGAAACCAGTCCTACAAGAAAAGCAAAAGGGACTTATTTAAGGGGTAAAGAGAAGACCACAAATGGGAAAAAACTATTTCCATGATAAGAAGGTAACAGATACAAACGCACAAAAAAGAGGTTAGATATGCTATCCAAAACATAAAATGTGGGAAGGGGAGTAAAAGAGTAGATCTTTTAGAAAGAGGTCAAATTAAAGAGACCATCAACTTAATATAAATTGCTACATATGTAGGTTATCATATATGAACCTCATGGTAATGACAAACCAGAAACCTACAATAAACATACAAAAAACTAAGAGAAAGGAACCCAAATATAATAGTAAAGAAAGCCATCAAACCACAAGGGAAGAGAGCAAGAGAAGAAGAAAGGAAAGAGAAGAACTACTAAAACACTGAGAAAAAAAGTAATAAAATGGCAATAAGTACATACTTATCAATAGCTACTTTAAATGTCAACAGACTAAATGCTCCCATCAAAGGGCATAGGGTGGCTGACTGGATGAAAAAACAAGACCCATATATATGCTGCACACAAGAGACACAATTCAGACCTAAAGACACTCACAAACTGAAAGTGAAGGGATGGAAAAAGATACTCCATGCAAATGGCAATGAAAAGAAAGCTGGGGTAGCATACTTATATCAGACAAATTAGACTTTAAAACAAAAACTGTAGGTCCAGCCCCGTGGCTTAGCGGTTAAGTGCATGCGCTCCGCTACTGGCGGCACGGGTTCAGATCCTGGGCGGGCACTGACGCACCGCTGCTCCGGCCATGCTGAGGTCGCGTCCCACATACAGCAACTAGAAGGATGTGCAACTATGACATACAACTATCTACTGGGGCTTTGGGGAAAAAAAAGGAGAAGGATTGGTAATAGATCTTAGCTCAGAGCCAGTCTTCCTCAGCAAAAAGAGGAGGATTAGCACGGATGTTCGCTCAGGGCTGATCTTCCTCACAAAAAAAATAAATAAATAAAACAAAAACTGTAACAAGAGACAAAGAAGGGTACTACATAATGATCAAGGGAACAATCCAACATGAGGATATAATATTTGTAAATATCTATGCACCAAATATAGGAGCACCTAAATATATAAAGCAACTATTAACAGACATAAAAAGTGAAATAGACAGTAACAAAATAATAGTAGAGGACTTTAACATTCCACTTACACCAATGGATAGATCATCCAAACAGAAGACCAATAAGGAAAAATTGGCCTTAAACGATACACTAGACCAGATGGACTTAGTAGATATATACAGAACATTCCATCCAAAAACCAAAGAATACACATTCTTTTCAAATGCACATGGAACATTCTCCAGGACTGATCACATATAAGGCCACAAAACACGTCTCAATAAATTTAAGAAGATTGAAATAATACCAAGCATCTTTTCTGACCACAATGGTATGAAACTAGAAATCAACTATAGGAAGAAAATCAGAAAAGCCACAAATATGTAGAGATTAAACAAAACGCTACTGAACAACGACTGGGTCATTGAAGAAATCAAAGAAGAAATAAAAAATTACCTGGAGACAAACAAAAACGAAAATACGACACACCACAATCTATGGGATACAGCAAAAGTGGTTCTATGAGGGAAGTTTATAGCAATAGAGGCCTACCTCAACAAACAAGAAAACTCTCAAATAAACAGCACCTGAAGGAACTGGAAAAAGAAGAACCAACAAAGCCCAAAATCAGTAGAAGGAGGGAAATAATAAAAATCAGAGCAGAAATAAATGAAATAGAGACTAAAAAAACAATAGAAAAAAAAAAATCAATGAAACCAAGAGCTAGTTCTTTGAAAAGATAAACAAAATTGATAAACCTTTAGCTAGACTCGCCAAGAAAAAAAGAGAGAAGGCTGAAATAAATAAAATCAGAAATGAAGGAGGAGAAATTACAACGGAAACCTCAGAAATACAAAAGACTATAAGAGAATACTATGAAAAGCTATATGCCAACAAAGTGGACAATCTAGGAGAAATGGATAAATTCTGAGAATCATACAACCTTCCAAAACTGAATAAAGAAGAAATAGAAAATTTGAATAGACCAATCAACAGTAAAGAGATCAAAACAATAATCAAAAACCTCCCAAAAAATAAAAGTCCAGGGCCAGATGGCTTCCCTGGTGAAGTCTACTAAACATTCCAAGAAGACTTAATACCTATACTTCTCAAACTCTTCCAAAAAATTGAAGAGGAGGGGAAGTTTCCTATATCATTCTATGAAGCCAACATTACCCTGATACCAAAACCTGACAAGCACAACACAAAATTACAGGCCAACATCACTGATGAACACCTATGCAAAATTACTCAACAAAAAGCAAATCGAACACAACAAAACATTAAAAAGATCATACACCATGGTCAAGTGGGATTTATTACAGGGATGCAGGGATGGTTCAACATCCACAAATCAATCAGTCAACGTGATACACCACATTAACAAAGTGAAGAATAAAAAATCACATGATCATCTCAATAGATGCAGAGAAAGCATTTGACAAGACACAGCATCCATTTATGATAAAAACTCTGAATAAAATGGGTATAGATGGAAAGTAGCTCAACATAATAAAGGCCATACATGACGAACCCACAGTTAATATCATTCTCAATGGAGAAAAACTGAAAGCCATCCCTCTAAGAACAGCAACCAGACAAGGATGCCCACTTGCACCACTCCTATTTAACATAGTATTGGAAGTCCTGGACAGAGCAATCAGGCAAGATATTGGAAAGGAAGAAGGGATCCAAATTGGAAACGAAGAAGTGAAACTGTGACTATTTGCAGATGACATGATTTTATATATAGAAAACCTTAAAGAATACACCAAAAAACTTTTAGAAATAATAAATGAATATGGTAAAGTTGCAGGATAGAAAATCAATATACAAAAATCAGTTGCATTTCTATACACTAACAACGAAGTAGCAGAAAGAGAAATTAAGAATACAATCCCATTTTCAACTGCAACAAAAAGAATAACATATCTAGGAATAAACTTAACCAAAGAGATGAAAGATCTGTACACTGAAAACTATAAAACATTGTTGAAAGAAACTGAAGACGCAAAGAAATGGAAAGATATTCCGTGCTCTTTGAATGGAAGAATTAACATAGTTAAAATGTCCATACTTCCTAAAGCAATTTATAGATTCAATGCAATTCCTACCAAAGTCCCAATATCATTTTTCACAGAAATAGAACAAAGAATCCTAAAATTTATATGGAACAACAAAGGACCCTGAATAGCCAAAGGAATCCTTAGAAAAAAGAACAAAGCTGGAGCTACCACACTCCCTGAATTCAAAATATACTACAAAGCTATAGTAACCAAAACAGCAAGGTACTGGCACAAAAACAGACACACAGATCAATGAACAGAATTGAGAGCCCAGAAATAATTCCACACATCTATGGATGGCTAATTTTCGACAAAGGAGCCAAGGACATACAATGGAGAAAGGAAAGTCTCTTCAATAAATGGTGCGGGAAAACTGGACAGCCACAAGCAAAAGAATGAAAGTGGACCATTATCTTACCCCATACACAAAAATTAACTTAAAATGGATTAAGACTTGAATGTAAGACCTGAAACCATGAAACGTCTAGAAGAAGACATAGGCAGTATGCTTTTTCTGATATCGGTCTTAGCAACATATTTTCAAGTACCATTTCTGACCAGGCAAGGGAAACAACAGAAAAAATAAATAAAAGGGACTTCTGCACAGCAAAGGAAACCATCAACAAAAAGAAAAGACAACCTAACAATTGGGAGAAGATATTTCCAAACCATATATCTGATAAGGGGTTAATATCCAAAATATATAAAGAACTCATACATCTCAACAACAAAAAAACTAACAACCCAGTTATACAATGGGCAGAAGACCTGAACAGACATTTTTCCAAAGAAGCTATACAGATGGCCAACAGACACATGAAAAGATGTTCAACATCATTAACTATCAGGGAAATGTAAATCAAAACTACAATGAGATATCACCTCACTATGGGTGATGGCTATAGGAAACAAGTGTTAGAGAGGATGTGGAGAGAAGGGAACTCTCATACACTGCTGGTGGAATGCAAACTGGTGCAGCCACTATGGAAAACAGTATGGAGAGTCCTCCAAAAATTAAGAACAGAACTACCATATGATCCAGTTATTCCACTGCTAGGTATTTATCCAAAGAACATGGAAACATGAATGCATAAAGATACATGCACCCCTATGTTCACTGCAGCATTATTTGCATAGCCAAGACTTGGAAGCAACCTAGGTGCCCATCAAGGGATGAATGGATAAAGAAGCTGTGGTATATATACACAATGGAATACTACTCAGCCATAAGAAATGATGAAATCCAGTCATTTGTGACAACATGGATGGACCTTGAGGGTATTATGCTAAGTGAAATAAGTCAGAGGGAGAAAGTCAAATACTGTATGATCTCACTCATAAGTAGAAGACAAAAACAACAACAAACAATCTCACAGAGATAGAGACTGGATTGGTGGTTACCAGAGGCGAAGCGAGGAGAGAGGCGGGGAAAGGGATGATTAGGCACACGTGTGTGTGTGTGTGTGTGTGTGGTGATTGACTGTAATTAGTCTTTGGGTGTTGAACATGATGTATGTAATCTATACAGAAATCGAAATACAATGATGTACACCTGAAATTTATATAATGTTATAAACCAATGTTACCACAGGGGGAAAAAAAAAGGGAAAACCAAGCAATACTGTGCCTGTATTTGCTCTTGGTAAAAATCAGCTAAAATCAAGTCACACATGCTTCCATTAGGTGGAACATATGTTCTCCAGTTTATCAGCCCCTGCCATTCCCTGTTGATTCTCACAGCAGGCCTGATTTATTTGTTTAGCTGCCTGGCCCTTCAAAGGCATTTAAATTTGTGACCCCAATCTCCTAACAAAAAAGAATAGATCCTCCCCAAAATTTTGTGATTTAGTAATCATATTGTTAGAGCCAATATTTTCAGAGTTAAGAGAAAAAAATATAAAATAAAAAATCAAGTAAAAACTCTGTAACGTTACATTGGAACTGGAAATGGCATCCAGAACTCATGAATTATTTTTCTTAATATAAAATATAGTTTTCCTAGCCCTGCCCACTAACATGCCTATAAACAATGACAACTCTGTAGAAATAAACATAAATGCCGCTCAGATTATATCTCTAAATACCATTTCCCACTGAAAGGAATTAGGGTCATGTAGCTGATTCCAAGTCTGGGGAAGGAAACATACAAGATGAGTTTGACACATTTTGTTCCAGGAAACAAGGAAACTATCAAAGACTACTAAGGTTGTGCCACAGGCAAAAGAGCCAACATGAAGGGGCTTCCACTGGTCAAAAGATAGAACACTTTGAACATCCAAAAGAAATAATGAATGGAAGGCAAAAATCTGTAAGTTCACAATACTAAAGGAAACAGGAAAACAAAAAACCAAACTCTCCAGTCATCTTTGGAGGTTGCTAGGGCACCAATTAATTATTCTGGAAATTAGTAGATAAAGAGAAAAAAATGTCAAACATTTTATTTTGGCCCTTTCTGTACTAACGTTATTTCAGATTAATGAAACAGTAGATGAGGAAGAGGTCTTCTTTACTGAAGAATCCCAGCTAATAAATTCAGAAAGCTTTCAAATTAGAATATCACCTTTCGCAACACCTAATGATATACTGGATTGGGGCAACAATTAGCAATAAATGCTAAAATCATTAGAGAAACACTGTTAGGGAATTTTATAATGCATGAATTAGGTTGATAAAACCTAAAGACACTGATTCATTTTAACATCACAAAAGACATCCTCCTGATGGAATGTGAAAGAAAATACACATTACCACCTAAGAAGCCTAACCAAAAAAGAACTGAAACTAAATCTAATCAAGCCTCTAGAGATCTAACCACAAAATTACAGGAGATACAGAGAATTGAAAAACCGTTAAATTATACCACTCAGCGAAAACCAGAATAAGGGAAATTGTACAAGGACATTTTCATTCTCTCATGAATGTACTAGTTTTCCAGAGACTAAATGACATGTGATACTGTAACAGTTCGAATGCAGAAGCAGTTATGAAAATTCAGCTTTTGTTATTAAGTCAGACATTAAAGAGATTTGCAAAATGTAAAACAATGCCACCTTTCTCACTAAATTTTTTTTCTTTTGGAAAATATTTTTCATAAAAATATCGTATATTAACATGTAATGGATTTATTACTGTGATTTTTAAATGAATTAACTGATAAATTTTTAAAGTGTTTCAAGTTAAATTTCTAATATAGTAAATATTGACAGATCTAAACTACATAAAAGTTCTTTGGTTTCTCAATAATCATAGACTATATATATAGATACTTAGTTAAATAAAGTATTATTTGCTTTTAAATAATGCTATGTCTTAATTAAGAAGTCACAGGATTAATCTATTCAATAAGAAGTAGGTTTCCTCCTAAAAACTTCACACATACAGTACCTGCTTCAAATATCTTTATTAAATATAACAATATAGTTACATATTCTGATAAGCCTAAATAATTAGTTTAGAAAATACCCAATTAAATCTCTAGAGCATTATAAAAATGGAACCCAATCAATATAATCAGTGAATTTGAAAAATATATACATTAAGGTTATTTCGAACTACAGCACTCTCTGGAGAAAATAAAATGGAGCCAACTTCTTGACAAGTGATTTAAATGGTGAATTTCTATAAATCATTTTCCCTGTGAATGAAAAAAAAAGGCAAAAGCAGGTTGGAAACGCACGGCTACAGTTACTAAAACGAACCAGAAGCTGACACGACCAGCTATAATTAGAAAAGAGGTGGAGCAAGAGCCCGAAGAAGAGGTATATACAGACTTGTGCAACAATTCTACAAGTACTAGTATGAGGATCAACTAAAGATAGAAAAAAGAAGATTTAGATCAAAATTTTAAAGTATGATTTTGTTCCATAATCAATGAACATTCATAGCTTAAACAAGTTCTCAAAAATGTTAAACAAATTCATGTTGATAAACATAAACGCACTCTTGGTATAACTCTAAACTTCTGAGCAAAGGCAACCACACATAATACTCTGTGATCATAACAGCAGATCAAATACTGGATAGAATTAATCACGATCTGACCCAACAGATAAAATTCTTATGTTTGCAAATTGTTAGCTCAATCTCCAAATGGGATTACTTCACTCCCACTCAAGCTTTTAACAAAGAATACAGCGTTCTGTAACTATAAATATTAAAATTCTTCTAAACTACTTTCTCCTACCTCTGAAAACAGTGAAATTATTTATTGCTCTTACAAAATATCACAAAAATTTACTACTAACATGTTTCACTGCTTTGTTCAGATTTCTAGCCTAGCACCTACTCTCGACAAAATACTATGTGTTTACGTAATTAAATATGCAAGGTCATCTTAGGTCCCTTGCATTATTCCTTTCACACCTAAAAACGCCCCAGATATCTATGATATCTGCAGATATCTATGCAGTGTTGGATAACCTAGAAGAAATGGATAAATTTCTAGAATCACACAACCTTCCAAAACTGAATCAAGAAGAAATAGAGGGCCGGCCCCGTGGCTTAGCGGTTAAGTGTGCGCGCTCTGCTGCTGGCGGCCCGGGTTCGGATCCCGGGTGCACACCGTCGCACCGCTTCTCCGGCCATGCTGAGGCCGCGTCCCACATACAGCAGCTAGAAGGATGTGTAGCTATGACATACAACTATCTACTGGGGCTTTAGGGGGGAAAAAAAAAAAAAAATAAATAAATAAATAAATAAATAAATAAATAAATAAAAGAAGAAATAGAGAATCTGAATAGACCAATCACAAGAGATTGAAATAGTAATCTAAAACCTCTCAAAAAACAAAAGTCCAGGACCAGATGGCTTCCCTGGTGAACTCTACCAAATTTAAAAATGTAATACCTATCATTCTCAAACTATTCCAAAAAATTGAAAAGGACAGAATGCTTCCTAACTCATTTTACAAGGCCAACATTACCCTGATACCAAAACCAGACAAGGACAACACAAAAAAGGAAAATTAAAGGCCAATATCACTGGTGAACATAGATGTAAAAATTCTCAACAAAATATTAGCAAATCAAATACAACAATATATTAAAAGGATCATACACTATGATCAAGAGGGATTTATTCCAGGGATGCAGAGGGGGTTCAACATCCACAAATCAATGTGATACATCACATTAACAAAAAGAATAATAAAAATCACATGATCATCTCAATAGACGCAGAGAAAGCATTTGACAAGATGCAACATCCATTATGATAAAAATTCTCAATAAAATGGGTAAAGAAGGAAAGTATCTCAACATAATAAAGGCCATATATGGAAAACCCACAGCCAACATCATACTCAACAGTGAAAAACTGAAAGCTATTCCTCTGAGAACAGGAACAAGACAAGGATGCTCACTCTCACCACTCATTCAACATAGTACTGGAAGTTCTAGCCAGAGCAATTAGGCAAGAAAAAGAAATAAAAGAGATCCAAATTGGAAAGGAAGAAGTGAAACTGTCACTATTTGCGGATAACATGATTCTATGTATATAAAACCGTAAAGAAAACACCAAAAAACTATGAGAAATAATCAACAAATACAATAAAATAACAGGATACAAAAATCAGTTGCATTCCTATACACTAATAACAAACTAGCAGAAAGAGAAATCAAGAACACAATCCCACTTACAACCCCAATAAGAAGAATAAAACACTCAGGAATAAATTTAACCAAGGAGGTAAAAGACCTATATACAGAAAACTATAAGACATTAATGAAAGAAATCGAAGATGCAAAGAAACGGAAAGACATCCCATGCTCATGGATTGGAAGAATAAACATAGTTAAAATGTCCATATTACCTAAAGCAATCTACAGATTCAATACAATCCCAATCAGAATCCCAATGACATTCTTCACAGAAATAGAACAAAGAATCCTAAAATTTATATGGAACAAAGGCCCCAAATAGTCAAAGCAATCCTGAGAAAGAAGAACAAAGTTGGAGGCATCATACTCCCTGAATTCAAAATATACTACAAAGCTATAGTAATCAAAACAGCATGGTACTGGCAGAAAAACAGACATGAAGATCAATGGAACAGAACTGAGAGCCCAGAAATAAACCTACACATCTATGGACAGCTAATCTTTGACAAAAGAGCCAAGAACATACAATGCAGAAAGGAAAGTCTCTTCAATAAATGATGTTTGGAAAACTGGACAGCCACATGCAAAAGAATGAAAGTAGAACATTATCTTACACCATACACAAAAATTAACTCAAAACAGATTAAAGACTTGAACGTAAGACCTGAAACACTAAAATTCCTAGAAGAAAATATAAGTAGTACACTCTTTGACATTGGTTTAGCAGTATCTTTTTGAATAGCATGTCTACTCAGGCAAGGGAAACAAAAGAAAAAAGAAACAAATGGGATTACATCAGACTAAAAAGCTTCTGCATGGCAAAGGAAACCATCAAGAAAACGAAAAGACAACCCATCAACTGGGAGAAAATATTTGCAAATCATATATCCAACAAGAAATTAATTTCCAAAATATATAAAGAAGTCATACAACTCAACAACAAAAAAATGAACAACCTGATCAAAAAATAGGCAGAGGATACGAACAGACATTTTTCCAAAGAAGATATACAGATGGCCAATGGGCACATGAAAAGATGTTCAACATCACTAATTATTAGAGAAATGCAAATCAAAACTACAATATCACCTCACACCCGTTGGAATGGCTATAATTAACAAGACAAGAAATAACAAGTATTGGAGAGGATGTGGAGAAAAGGGAACTTTTACACACTGCTGGCGGGAATGCAAAATGGTGCAGCCACTATGGAAAACAGCAGAGGTTTCTCAAAAAATCAAAAGTAGAAATACCATATGATCTAGCTATTCCACTACAGGGTATTTATCCAAAGAACATGAAATCAATAATTCAAAAAGATATATGCACCCCTATGTTCACTGCAGCATTATTCACAATAGCCAAGACGTGGACGCAACCCAAGTGCTCATCGACAGATGAATGGATAAAGAAGATGTGGTAACACATACAAGGGAATACTAATCAGCCATTAAAAAAGACAAAATTGTGCCATTTGCAACAACATGGTTAGACCTTGAGGGTATTATGCTGAGCAAAATAAGCCAGAGAAAGACAAATACTGTATGATTTCACTCATATGTGGAAAATAAACAAACAAACACATGGATAATGAGAACATATTAGAGGTTACCAGAGGGGACGGGGGTGGGGGGGAGGGGGAAAAGGGGAAAGGGACACATATAGTTATGGTGACGGATAAAAACTAGACTACTGATGGTGAACATGATGTAGTCTACACAGAAACTGAAATAACATACATCTGAAATTTACACAATGTTATAAGCCAATATGACCTCAATAAAACAATTTTTTTAAAAATGGAAAAAAAAAAAAACCCAAAAGATTTACCTATAGTCACAAATAAAAGGAAGAAATAGGGAGCTGTCTTGATAGGTCCCAATGGTGGGGAAGGGATGCTTACTAGCCTTTTCTATAATGTCAAGCTATATAAAGGTTCCCAAAAAAGTTGTATAAAGTCTTTAATCTTGTATACTAACTTTCAAGGAATAAAATACAAGAGCTTAATTCCTATTCTCAATCCTAGTCCAAATAAACACCCATGAATGTTTCCTAGAAGTTCATGCTAAAAATACGTGGTTTTCCTCTGCAGGAGAAAAAAAAGTCAGAAGTGTAAATATTACAGCTGACCTCAGAGTTTCAGTTAAGAACTAAAAACCATGCAAACACTTGGCACTTTGAAATAGAATTTAAATTACATACCATAAACCACATAATTAAGTGAATGTTCTTCCTAAAATTGAAAAAAAAAGGACATAAAATGGCAAGACGATAATAGTCACCAATAGGGCTGTTTAGAAAACACTCTGAGCAGATGATGAGCTGACTGAAGAGTGTAGTTAGTTGCTTTCCCAAACTGTATAAAGAATAAATTTATTTTATTAGAGTTTCATTAAAGAGCTTTTGTTGGGGCCACCCCCAGCGGCCTATTGGTTAAGTTTGGCAAGCTCCCCTTCGGTGGCCCAGGTTTGGTTCCTGGGCGCAGACCTACACCACTAGTCAGTGGCCATGCCGTGGCGGCGAGCCACATACAAAAAATAGAGGAAGATCGGCAACAGATATTAGCTCAGGGTGAATCTTCATTAGAAATAAATAAATAGGGCTTTTGTTAATTTAATTATAAACTGACTTTCCAACAGATAGGCAGGCAGGCAAGACAGGAAAGGAAGGGGGGAGGGGGAAAGGGAGGGGGAGGGGGGACGGAAGGATGGAAGGAAGGAAGGAAGGAAGGAAGGAAGGAAGGAAGGGGGCTTTGTTAATTTAATTATAAACTGACTTTCCCCTTATTCAGCATCCTCCAGGGGGAAAATGTTTCATACAATTTTTCCAGCTAAATAAAGTTTATCAATTCAACCAAAACCTTTTTACGTAGTTATTTGTATAGGGAGAAGACACTAGTGTGTATTTTATTTTCTTATCCTAGTAAGCACAGCATTTTGAAAATTACTCTTAGTAATATAGACCACTTTGTGAACCCTCACTGCTGGATGTATGAAAGAAGTTAGCAATAGAGCATAAGACTCCATTCTACACATAAAGATGTCAGGCACAAATTGTTCTAGTTGCTATCTGATCTTATATTAAATGAGTCCAAATTGGTATTACTTTTTAGTTCTTGTTTGATTTTCAGTTTTTCTATTTCCTCCTTTGATGTCAGGTTGTCAACATGGCTGCCTCTTTCTTTACAGACCTTCCCTTGACAGCCTCTTCTAATCAGAAACCAAGTTTATTAGATTGCGTCAAAAGTGTAAGTAAAGGGCCAGCCCGGTGGCTTAGCGGTTAAGTGCGCTCGCTCTGCTGCCAGCAGCCCGGGTTCGGATCCCGGGCACGCACCAATGCACCGTTTCTCCGGCCATGCTGAGGCCGCGTCCCACATACAGCAACTAGAAGGATATGCAACTATGACATACAACTATCTACTGGGGCTTTGGGGGGGGGGGAAGTGTAAGTAAATACCCACATTAATCTTAATGTATAATTTTGTGACCTCCATTTTGACCACTCAAATGATTTGCTTCCTTCCTTGATCTCAGCTGTGTGTTGCTTATCTGGTACTTTCAGCCATCACAAACATTCTTGCTTCAAAAGAAAAGGTAGTTAAATTTGTGTTTTGAAAGCATATTTTCATGTATTGTCATTCAAGTAAAGTTTGGTAGGCCTAAAATAATTCTGTAAACTTTTGAACAATCAACAAGCATTTTCTCTTAACAAAACTTCCTCCACCTTTCCTGGATGTCAGCTACTCCTTCAAAGAGTGTCTATGAGTAGACCAAAAAACATAAGCACATACCTACAGTGAAAAAAAAACTTCAATAAAACCAAAACCAGGTCACATTAAATTTCTTTCAGTATTGACACCAGATTTTAGGCACATTGCCTCATTTCTTCAGAAAGGAAATGGGGGATTGTGGTTATTTATTTTAAAGCAATTGAACTTCAAAATAACTTGAGGAAAAAAAGTGATATAGTGATGAAAAACCTGCAAAGTGATAAAGCAATATAGAACCTCTCTCTTTTCCCCCTTGTGTACGTTAAATTAACTGGAAAGTTAACATAAGATCAACTTCTCAAGAGTTACAGTTGATTTCATGGTAAGTGGTAGCATTCATCTGATGGCTAAGTACATTCCCAGCTTCATCCTAACATATCATTTAAAGAAGTTTTTCACTTCATTAAAGGAATTAGATGTATTTAATACTAAAGAAAAGAGGCAGGTTGGTAGTGGGATCCATGTATATGGAATTCCATATAATTCTCTGTAGTATAGTTGTTAATTCAAAAAACAAATTTAAGTCTTGGATTAGTCTGCTCTATCTCTGGCTACATTATCCCTGGCTTAAAAAGCATGTTTTTTAAAAATGAATATGCCTAGGAATCTAAGCACAAAGGGCATATTTAAGTTTTTCTAAAAATTTATTTTCTATGTCTTAGCAGTAGAACACAGAGAATGTTGAAGAGCTAATAAGGTCATTACTCAAAATATCCCTTCATTAGGAAAATATACTTCAATTTTAATAATTATAATAGTAGCTACCATTTATTGTCTATTTTATGCCAGTGACTATATGAAAAGCTTTACATACATTATCTCAACCCTGTGAAATAGTCATTACTGACACTATTTTACAGATAAAAAGAAGTGGGACTCAAAGAGGTTGAGTAACTTGTTAATATCAATATACGCGGTAAGCAGAAGAGCTAGGATTCAAACCTAGGACTGATTCTAAAGCCATATTCTTTCCAAAATGTTGCACTGCTATTAAATACTGAAGTTATAACTATAAAGTAAACAATACTTACATTTGATTTATTGAAGGGAGATATTCAGATACTATGTGGATAATAAGTTGGTGCTGGTGCTCTGTATTTTAATTATTTTATCTTAGACATGGATAACTTTACATAACTATACAACAGAGAATTCACTAATGACATAAATGCAAATTCACTAGTGAAAATAGATCTGAGTTACTTTTTAAAATAAAACTAGCCATGAAAAACATTTTCTTGTCTTTATCATGTCTGGGCTTACTATTTCAGGTTGTCTTTGCTGCACAAATACCTATCACCAACACAACCATTAACTTGAAAATAAACTTCAACAAATTCCACATAAATTAATTAAACACGGCACTTTTAAGTTACATTAAAAAATAAATTTAAGGGCCAGCCTGGTGGCACAAGCGGTTAAGTGCATGTGCTCCGCTGCGGCGGCCCGGGGCTCGCCGGTTCGGACCCCGGGCACACACCGACACACCGCTTGTTAAGCCACGCTGTGGCAGAGTCCCCTATAAGGTAGAGGAAGATGGGCACAGATGTGAGCCCAGGGCCAGTCTTCCTCAGCAAAAAAGAGGAGGATTGGCATCGGATGTTAGCTCAGGGCTGGTCTTTCTCACAAAAAACAAAAATAAAAAATAAATAAATAAATTTAAGGTACTTCTATTTAGAAATGTGTGTGTGGCACACATTGCTACGTGTTCCCTAAAACCAGGCTGTTCCTCCTGGACACACAGCTAAGCTTTATTTCCCAGCCTTCCTGGTAGTTAACTGTAGCCACATGACTCAGTTCTAGCCACTGGAAGTAGGGCAGAAGCAATATATACCATTTCCATGCTTGACCTATAACACCTCTTAAATGTGATTAATTCTTTCTTTATCCATCAGCTGGAAGCAAAGGACACCAAGTTAGAGGACCGGTTCTCAACTTCAGATCCAGGGCAGGCGTATCAAAGTTTGGTCCCCATAACAGCAGCATCAACATCACTTAGGAACTTGTGAGAAATGCAAGTTTTCAGCAGCCCGCTCCCCCACCCAGATCTATTAAATCAGAAACTGCAGGTAGGGCCCAAATCTATGTTTTAACAAGTCCTCCAGGTGACTCTGAACATTCTGAAGCACTGTCCTAGAGGTTGGATGAGCCACAAGTTAGAAGGGGCCTGGGTCCCTAAGTCACAGCATGGTATGCCATCCACCAAATATCATATTGCACTGTTCTCTGAGAAATAAAATTTTATTATTTGGAACCACAGAGATTTTAGAGTTTATTATAGCAGCAAGTGCTACTTTAAATCTACCTGATACACTTAATAAAATCTATCACAAGTGACCTTGGTTCATTTGAAAAACACATGATCAATTTGCAATGCGCTGTGAAAAATACTGAGATAATAAAATAGGTTACGTAGGTAAAATTAAATGGGCTTGATGTATAGTGAGCAGAAATCTGAAAATTTTTCTTAAGAACCTTGAGGACAATATGCTAGATGAAATAAGCCAGTCACAAAAGGACAAATACTGTATGATTCCACTTATATGAGGTATCTAAAGTAGTCAGATTCATAGATATAGAAAGTAGAATGGTGGTTACCAGGGGCTGGGAGAAGGAGGCAAGGGAGAGTTGTTTAATGAACATAGGGTTTCAGTTCCACAAGATGAAAAGGTTCTAGAGATCTGTTTCACAACAATGTAAATACACTTAACACTACTGAACTGTACACTTAAAAATGCTTAAGATGGTAAAACTTATGATATGTGTTCTTTACCACACACAAAAAATTAATCACACAAAAAAAGACCACACATCTCCTTTTATTTGAATTCCCCAATAAATGTAATCTCTCTTGCCCAAAGCAATTCCCAAGTCTACTACTACATGAAAATACTGATTCATCACCTAATTATAAAAATAATAATCAGTTAGTTGTTCTAAAAATACAAACCCTTAAATTAAAACTAAATCAAGGGGCAAGCTCGGTGGTGTAGTGGTTGAGTTTGCACGCTCTGCTTCAGCGGCCCGGAGCTCGTGGGTTCAGATCCCAGGCGCAGACCTACACACCGCTCATCAAGGCATGCTGTGGTAGCATCCCACATATAAAACGGAGGAAGGTTGGCATGAATGTTAGCTCAGCAACAATCTTCCTCAAGCAAAATGAGGAAGATTGGCAATAGCTGTTAGCTCATGGCCAATCTTACACACCAAAAAAAAAAAGAAGGACATCAAAAAATATGCTGTGTGTTGGGCCAGCCCCGGCGACCTAGTGGCTAAGTTCGGCACACTTCGCTTTGGCAGCCTGGGTTCAGTTCCTGGGCACGGACCTATACCACTCGTCAGTGGCCATGCTGTGGCGGCAGCCCACATTCAAAACAGAGGAAGACTGGCCACAGATGTTAGCTCAGGGTGACACTTCCTCAGCAAAAAAAAAATGTTGTTTCACAGACGAGTGTATTTTATCCCTTCTTTCTCAGTTACTAATTTTTCAGTGGCTTCTTAGGGGTAAGAAGTGTTAGATACAAGTAAAATAGTACTTCACAATCAATAACAAAGATCCCCTAAAAGAATTCAGCTTAATGAGAAAAACAGGACAGAGTAGAGATATCTCCCCAACAGTCTGTGTATCTCAAAAATAAGCTAAAAGGAAGCAATCAAATCCAAGTTTTGGGCCTAAATAAAGATAAATCACCAGAAAAAGCAATAATTTGAAATAAACTTTCAATATAAAAATTGATAATCATCTCAGTGGTATGTTTTAAAGATAATCTTACCATGGGGAGGGAAGGGACAGGAGAGTATATAATCTTCTCAGGTACTTTGACTCATTCTTTTGCTAAAATTGGTGGCAGTTTATCAAGAGTAGAGCAACATTTCAGCCACTAGGTGGCAGGTAAAAAGAAAATAAAACAGCTAAAAAACAAAACAAGCTAAGCATGCAGGTGCAAACTGAGTTTCTGACTAGGGGAAAAGATCAAAGGTACCAAGAGCCCAACTCTTCCAATTCTACAGCAACTGTCAAGAAGTGTGATTAAATGGAGAACATCCACAGTAGGACTAGCCTTGCCAGGGTTGGGTCTAAAGACAGTCTACTTCTCAATATTGACAGCATTCTACGAAAGCTGAGATTTGGACAGTGGATGATTCACACTATAACCCCAAGGAATAGATCTGGGGAAGAAAGGCTTTAGGATGAAGGAAGAAAATCCCATGAGTTTAGTGGAGGTCCAGGAAGAAAAAAAAACCCAAAAGATGCAGGGAACCCACCTACCTACCACCACCCTCACACTCCACACCTTATCCCCAAAATATATCACCACACTGTTTGAAACTCCATCTAGAAGCACAGGGGACTAACAACATAGTAGCCCTCAATACACACTCAAAAATAAAGCTACCCTCCCAGAATATGCACCAAAATCCAATGAAGGTAACCAAATCATAAAATCATGGAGACACGACTTGCTTACAGTCAACTGTCTAATGAAAGTATACATTAATAATAATAGTAGGATCATGTGCATGGTAGTTTTAAAGAAAAGTCAGTTGAGAATTTTGACTCTAGTATATGAGAAGAAAATGTCCCAGGCCATAAACATGAGTATCAGACCCATGAAGCCAATAAAGTCTTAAAATGAAGACAGATACATCACATGTCACAGTCTGATGACATCAGTCATTAAGATAACTAATTCCCTTGGGCTCTGATTCTAAGCTTAATAGACAACATCATTATAAATCGTCTTACCATGTATATTAATGCAATGTTTTTGACCTCTCCTCTCCAACATAACTAAAAGGTTCAATATACTCCCAACACTAACAACAATTCACGACGGCAGTCATTTTTAACCAGGAGGCATCCTACATATTTAAATTCCCAAGGGAATGTTTGTTATTGTAAAAAGTATCCCAAATCCTTGAGATTCTTATGAGTTCCTTCCACTGGGTGAGAATTATGGCCCTACATAGAGAATGGATTGACCAAGTACAGTGAATATGATAATTACATTTCTCTCTGCAAATTAAAATTTTCGGCATTTTGGTTTCTGTGCCGTTGGTTAATGTGAGGCACAGTGAGAGGCAGAGACATTTAACGTGCCAACAGACCAGTCATACATATTTAATATGAATCAGAAGCTCATGGGCCGGCCCCATGGCATAGCGGTTAAGCGCACGCGCTGCGCTGCTGGCGGCCCGGATTCGGATCCCGGCCGCGCACCGACGCACCGCTTCTCCGGCCATGCTGAGGCCGCGTCCCACATACAGCAACTAGAAGGATGTGCAGCTATGACATACAACTATCTACTGGGGCTTTGGGGGGAAAAAATAAATAAATAAAATCTTTAAAAAAAAAAAATTAAAAAAGAAAGAAGCTCATGACACTAAAACTAGAATGGACCTTAGATAGAGGTCACCAAATCCAATCTAGTCTAACACTACTCCCATGAAAGAATGCTTTCTGTATTTCCAACACTGGTTTAATTTGGCTACTTTCTACCTAACACTTGAGAATAACTGCACTGATGGCTGATCCCAGAAATGATGGAGAAAAGAGGTATTTTTAGAACACAGGTCTCTCATTTCTAAAGGTAAGCAAACTCGAGTAGGGCCCTTTAGTGAAAGAGGCCACAGGACATACTTTGGGAGGTAAAAATGCAGGGTAAAGGAAGATGGAAGACCCAAAGGAAAATGGGCAAAAGGACCTGAATAGCGACTTCACAAAAGAAATCCAAATGGCAAATAAATAAAATTAAGAAGCCCAATCTTATTAGCAATCAGGGAAATACAAATTAAAAACATAAAAGATACTCAACAGAATGACAAAAATTAGGAAGCTGGACAACACTAAATATTGGCAAACATATGGACTAACGACAGCTTGAGTACACTTTGGGGAACGTAAACTGGTAAAACCACTTTGGAAAACAGGCATTATACACATAACCCACCACTGAGTAATTTACTTCTTATTCCTAGAGAAACTCTTGCATGTGTGCACCAGGATTCATATTCATAACAGGGCTGTTTTTACAGCAACTAAACTAGATACCACTCAAAAACTGATGAAAGGTAAAGAATGGACAAATAGTGATATATGAATATAATTGAATACTATATGGCAATGAAAATGAATAAGCAAAAGCTGCATGCAACAATTGGGACAAATTTCATAAACTTATTAAGCTAAAGAAGCAAGAGGAAAAAGAATGCAGTTTATTTCATTTATATAACATTCAAAAATAGACAAAACTAAATCATATTTCTTAGAGATATATTCAAGTATGGTCAAATTATTTTTAGCAAGCAGGAAAATTATTACCGCAAGAGTTATTTTATGTGAGTGATTACCCCTAGCAGAGTAATTACCCTAGGGAAGGAGATATTGTGACCTGAGAAGGACAAACAGGGATTTCATTTCTGGAACGATAGTAACGTTCTATTTCTTGACCTGGATGATGGTTACAAAGATGCTAGCCTTCAAACTGTTCTTCAAACTGTACACAGGTTTCATATACTTTTCTACAGTTATATCAGATGTCAATAAAAAATGTTGGAAGAAAGAAGCAAATAAACAAATTTACTCACTTTTAAAATTCTACTTAAGGCTAACCCTGCCTTTCCCCAAACACCAGACTGAAATATCAGTTTCTTAAGAAAATGGAGTCCATATGGAAAGGAAGACCCTTCAAGATGCAGTCCTGGATTATTCTAAGGACTGGGTTTACTGAGCTGGGCCCCAGATCTAAAGTTAACTATGCTTGGCAAAAAGGTATGTGAGAAAATATTTTTGGTTATTCAAAACTATATATCCTCAAAGTCTACAGAGTCTCTTACGAGTGATTCTTCCTTGTATATATGATTTACATTTTTAATACTCAATTATCATTCCCAGATTCCTTATATCAACAGCTATACTTGAAAAAAATAGACATTTTCTTTTAATCCTCTGTCCTCCTTAGCTCTAACAAAGTAAGTCTCTAGCACACATTTCCATTTTGAAGACTTCTACTATGCTGCTTTCTATTTCAATTCTCATTTCATCAGAAACGTAAATCTTAGCAATCAGAACTCTCTCCTACATATACACACAATAAAAAATTTTGCTACAAAAAATGAAATTTAACTGTTATTCCCTCTTTCTCATTTGCAAGGCACGATGGAAAGTGCTGGGAAATTGAAACTTGCATTCAGGGTGAAAGTCTGTCAAGACTGAAAATACAAAAAAATGAGAGCTAAATGGTTCTCTCCAAGACAAAAGGCTTAAAGGTAAACTAATAAAAGTCAGTTATTGGGTAAAAAGTCAGTGTATTGTTTTTGTTTTTCTTGTTTGCTTGTTTTTTAACAAAATGTAAAAAGCCACTCAAGGAATTTAACTTACAGTTAGATTTTTTTTAACTTCTTAATTAATTTTTTAAAACTTTAACACTTCTACTTAGATGCAATGAAGTGTATAAATCTTAATGCATAGCTCAACAAATGTTCACATATATATACATCCATGTAACTCCTGCCCAGATGAAGATATAGACTTACAGCTAGATTTGAAAGTTTTATTGGAAAAAGAAAAACAAACAAACAAAAACCCTGAGAGATTAAATACCACTGCTCCTCTAAATCAAAAGATTTTTATTTTATTAATTAAATTTTATCTTCATACCTCAAATTCATCTTGAGTACTTTGAACATTACACCATCTGGCAACAGGTTCAGGAACCACTTCCCAATCCTCACAGACTTGTTTAAGGATATTTACAAATGTTGACTTCCCTGAAGCTGTTGTGAGAAAAAGTAAAATTGAGTAACAATTATTGGAAAAAAAATGCCAAAATAGTCATCAGCTTTTACAAAATTTATAATAGCAAACAATACAAAAAAAATCTATCTCCTAAACTTTCTCTTTAGATTTTTTTTTTTAATGAAAACTAAAAGGGTCCCTACCCACTTGTAGTTCAGCACATTTGTTTCTTACTGTTTTTAGCTTACCAAAGCCATGGAACAGAAGAATTAAAAACCCTGGTGAAATTTTAGGCAAAGCATTATGTCAGAAAAAAAGTCCTACTCCTAGTCTCACTTTCCTTAACAAAGCTATTGGGATAACTTTGCGGGAAGTGGTTAAGGCTATTCTCCCACTTAATTAGGTATGTGATTTTGGAGAAGTCATGAACTTCTCCAAGCCTGTTCCCTCATAATACAATGGAGATAATAATAATACCCTCCTCATGAAAGCTTGTGATAAACAAGTAAACTATCACTACAGTGACAGTCATTCCAGGCTCTTGCGTTTTCAAACTTTTCCTCTTTACAGGCTCTATTCTCTCAGTTTACAAACAAGCTCAGGTCTTTCCTATCTAAAACCAATTTAAAAACAACCAAATAAACTATAAAATATAAAGATGCATCCAACGCCTAGAGTTTTAGAATGATTATTATTATATGACACTAATTATCATATGGCACTATGACTAACAGAAATTATAAAAACATTTTTGCAAAGCACTTCCTACAAGCAATAGCCATGTTTTCTCTGCTTCACTTTCATGGTTCTGGGCACCCTATCTAACGCTTAAAAAAAAAGTCATATGGGGACCAGCCTGGTGGTGTAGTGGTTAAGTTCGCACACTCTGCTTCAGCAGCCCGGGGTTCCCAGGTTCGGATCCCAGGCATGGACCTATGTACTGCCTATCAAGCCATGCTGTGGCAGTCGTCCTACATATAAAGCAGAGGAAGATGGGCATGGATGTTAGCCCAAGGCCAGTCTTCCCCAGCAAAAAGAGGAGGACTGGCAACAGATGTTAGTTCGGGGCTCATCATCCTCACCCCCCCAAAAAAAAAAGTCATATGTACTTTACTTCTCCCTGATCATTCATTAGTTTCTGGGATATCTACGGGGCAAAAAAAGAAAATAGTTCAGATACAATCAGGACATACCATATTCACTATTTTAAAATTAGTTGGGAATACATTCCATTTAATAGTAGGAAAGTGTTGACCTAGAATTTAACAGGGTGTAGCAATACTCCCAATGACTACCACACCCTCCCTATCTGAAGTCACCAAATGTGGTTCTATTACACATCTTTTGTCAGCATGTGTTCCCCTCTCTCTCTGTCTCTCTCTTTCCAGATATATATAAATACAAACACATACACACACACAGACAAACATATAAAAAGGCCACTTCAGTATGCTTACAATCAAACCTCCCCTTCCTTATAAATTGGATCCAAAGCGGGCAACAAGAACTTACTTTTCACTTGAACAACTAAATTCAAACCTAGCACTTTATATAGGGCAATAGAAAAGAAGAAAAAACTGGAAGAACTTTAAAGGATCAAGCAGAACAAAAAAAAAAGATCAATATGAAGGTATCGCAGAGAGAACAGGAAACAGTTGAGAAGCAAAACACAAAAGTTATATCATCACAAGAGAAAAACTTTTAAGGATAAACTAGATTACCATTAGATTTAATCACAGGAAAAAACACTGGTGACCACAGATTTTGTCTGGAGAGGGTAAGCACAGGGACTGTAAGGCATTTAGAAGAATAGTAAGTAGAAGCATATAAAATAATTACCAGACATTCACCGAACTAGATGAAGGAAGTAAAGGAAAACATGATGTTCAGAAAGAGCACCCAAGACATTCACCGAACTAGATGAAGGAAGTAAAGGAAAACATGATGTTCAGAAAGAGCACCCAAGGAACACTTTAAAATATCAGGTATCTGGGCCAGCCCGATGGCACAGTGTTTGGGTTCACACACTCCACTTAGGCAGCCTGGGGTTCACAGGTTCGGATCCCAGGAGCTGACCTACACACCTCTCATCAAGCCATGCTGCAGGGGCAGCCCCTATATAAAGTAGAGGAAGACTGGCACAGATGTTAGCTCAGCAACAATCTTCCTCAAGCAAAAAGAGGAGGATTGGCAACAGATGTTAGCTCAGGGCCAATCTCCCTCACCAAAAAAAAAAAAAAAATCAGGCATCAGCTAGAGTCTGCAAGCACTTAAGGCTAGAGCATTCAGCATTCTTCTGACACTGCCCACAAACAAAAAAGTTCATGCGGTCATACTCTGAAATTTTAAGAGTAATATCAGTTACTCTTTAAAATTACTCTTTAGTTCAAGTAGAGTGACAATAGTTACCTGTAGTTCCTAGTCTAATATCCAGTTCCTTAACTTTTTGGGGGGAAGAAAATAAGCTAATTACTATGAAGGCAAAGAAGAACAAGAACCAAGGACACCGATGTTAAAACTTTAAAAAATCATGGGACTTAGAATTACTAATGCCAAAGCAAGCATTATGATGCCGAAAATCATTCTGTACAGACTATTAAGATGAGGAGAAGCAGATAAGTCCTCCATAAGTCTAACATAAGGGAGTATTTTAGTAATAGAACATGTGACGATGAGTTACATGAGTATAAAACTGAAATCATGAGTTAAAGTTCAACTTCTAGGAAGAACAGAGGAACCACAGAATAGTCTTCTACACACAGATTAGCAATTTGTACATTTACAGCTTCTTTGGGTCTGGCAAATAAGGAGGAGGGGACATGAACAACAGTGTAAGTGCAATAATAAACAGCAACTGACAAAGCCTCAACCTCAGGGAAGGCAGTAAACAGTAAGAAACAAACCTCATCTAAACAGGAAACGGTTGTCTTACAGAAATGCAGACCCAGTGTTACCAGATATTCAGATTCTTCAAGAGAAGCCAAGAATCTAAATGTTTACAGGAAATCTCAAAATTTGTAAATGCTACCAACTAATTCAAAATGTTTTTTCAAACCTAGGCAGAACGATATTGTGCAAATGCAGGCCATCAGTATGCAACTCCTTCCAGTGCAGGCAATGGGGAAGTCAGAGAAGAATTTTAAGCAGCGGATAACACGATTACATTTGTATATAAAAAGACTGCTCTGGGGCCGGCCCCGTGGCTTAGCAGTTAAGTGCGTGCGCTCCGCTGCCAGCGGCCCGGGTTCGGATCCCGGGTGCGCACCGAGGCACCACTCCTCCAGCCATGCTGAGGCCGCGTCCCACATACAGCAACTAGAAGGATGTGCAGCTAAGACAGACAACTATGTACTGGGGCTTTGGGGGAAAAATAAATAAATAAAATCTTTAAAAAAAAAAAAAAAGACTGCTCTGGAAGTAGTTAAGAGAAACTGGAGATGGGATGATATATTAGGAAATTATTTCAGGTGCTGGGGAGATTAAAGATGCTTGAGGGGAAGTAAATCTCTAGATATGATATGTTGCTTAACCGTATTTAAGAAAGGGAAGGGGATTAATTCATTGTGGTATTGATCTGAGGGGTTGTTCATTCAAATTTACTTTTGAAATGGCTTTGTTCAACTACTTTCTCCTGTCTTTTTATACGGTCTTATTTTCCAATAAGTAGCTGTGAGGAATCATATTAATAAACATTCACCTTGAAGGAACTTACCCTGCTAAGAGGAAATGAGAGTCTACTACGGATCTTTTCCACTGGTGACTTAATACTGGAGCAATGAAACGAGATGTCCTCTTTAAGGGTGTGTTCTGCTTTTTTCTATTCCCTAGAATGCTGCTAAAACATCTGCTTGCCTTGGCTTTTTAAAGAAATACAAGCGCTCTGAATGTGGTAAGAATTAAAAAACATTTGCTGTATGCATGAATGCCCAGTACCCAACTTGGAGCCAAAAAAATTCTACCAAAACAGTTAGTGTGAGGCACAGGTTTCCTGTGGTAGGAAATACAGAAGAACTGGAAGTTGAGATGTATCTTGCAAAATGACATGCATGGTGTGGTATACCCCCATCTGGGTTAAGAACAGAAACAGTAGTGGTCTTCCAATCATAACCCAATGTTTACTTGGACACGGGACAGGGAGTGAGGAACTCCATGCTGTAAAGATCATTAAAAAACTCTTTCCTTGTACTCGAATGTTTACGGCAATTTTATTCATAATCGATAAAAACTGTAAACAATCCAGAAGTCCACAACCGGAGAAGAGAGAAAATTGTGGTATATCCATGCAATGGAACACTACTCAGCAATAAAAAAGAACTACAGATACCAGCAACATGAATAAATCTAAAAGCACTATGCTAAATTAAAGAAGCAAGACACAAAAGCCTACATACTCTATGATTCCGTTTATACGACATTCTGGAAAAGGCGAAATCTACAGGGATAGAAACCAGATAGATCAATGGTTGCCAGGGGATAGGAATGGCGAGGGGGCTGACTACAAGAGGGCAGGAGGGAACTTTTTGAGGTGATGGGACTGTTCTGAATCTTGATCGTGGTGGTAGTAAAACGGACATTATACGTTTGTCATGCCTCACGGAAGAGTACATACACCTAAAAAGGGATAATTTAACGTATGTAAATTACACCTCAAGAACTGACACACGCACCCTCAAAAAAAAAACAACCGTTCCCTTTGCGCGATCCCAACAAAGAGGATGGAAAGAGCCAAAGCGCGCCTCCCCCGGGCCGCAGGGCTGGGTGCGCTGACGCCCGGGGGCCGCCGCCACCCTCGGGGCCGGGAGGACAGCTGGGGAGCGCAGGGAAGGATGCTTTCGGCGGGAAGGGAATTCGAGGCCGCGTCCGAGTCGGCACAGGCAGGCTGGCAAGAAAGCCCTCACTGAGGAGCGGCAGAGACGCAGCGAAGAGGCGCGGCAGCCGGCTCCGCCACCGCCGTGACTCCCCGACTCTGGGACCAACATTTCCTGGGGCTCCTTACCGATGTTCCCTTCGATGGAAATTTTCTTGATGCGGGTTCCCTGAGGGCTGGTCGCGGAAGACAGGCAGCTCCTCTTGGGTGGGGTGGCCATTCCTCGCGTTGCAGCGCGCGGAGCAGCGAGGGTTGGAAGGTGGCCACAGGTGCGCGCGCTGGGGCTCGCGCCGCGGCAGAACCTGGCTGGACCTGCAGACGAGACTCCCACGCAGCGCTCCCTTTCCCGCCGGCGGGTCTCGGGTTTTGATTCCGGCCTCAGGAGGCCGCGGGGGCGGGACTGTGGCTAGCCGCCCGCCCACCGGGGAAGCCACGCCCCCTTCCCAGCCAGCGAGCCCTGCTCGGGCCCCTCCTCCCTCGCCCGCCTCGGCGGAGCCCTTGCGTGCGCGCCCGGCGCGTCGGGTCACACCGGAGCGGCCGGCGGGGCCGCGCGCCCCTCATCCCGGGACTCGGGAAGGGGGCAGGGGGTGGTCCTGGAGTCGTGTGGCAGCCCAGGGCGGGCGCGCGAGCGCAGAGGGGGCCGACTGCACTCGTAACCTAGAGTGGCCCGAGCCGGGCCGGGCTTTGGAAAACTCGCTTCTCCAGTGGGTCTTGTGGAGGTAAGCAGAGCGTCTGGACAGAATGGGTTGGACTTGAAATTTTGAACTGGTCAGAGGAAAAGCAATCAAACGGTTTACTTCATGTTCTCAGTCTGGAGGATGACCATCAGGCTAAATGCCGCTGGGTAAACCAGCCCTCAGGAAATGTATTGCACTCTTACTGTGCGTCAGGCGTTGTTTCGAGCACTTTTCGTGAATTAACTAGCAATCCAGTGTGGGAGATCCCACCATTAGCCCCATTTATGAGTGAGGAAACAAACACTGTGAGGCTACTTGTTCAAAGTCTCAAAGTCAGTAAGTGGAACTGGGATGGGATTTAGGTAGTCAGACGCCACCCCACGGGAAGCCATTCCTGATCTCTCATACCCCTTTCCATTTGATTTGGATGCTGTTTAGCTGAAGGAGAGCAGAATATGCCTCCCAAAATATGCCACTTTGACATATTATTTTGAATTAAGTATTTAAGAAATAGTGGTGCACTCTGTGTTTCTGTACTTAAGAAACAGAAGTGTCACCTGCTAGTACCCTGAGGAACTCAAGGGTGGGTTTGGAAGCATTTAACTTGTTATGTTAAGGAGACAACCAGTAGCCACCCTGAAGCTAACCAAGCCTCCCTACAAGAGCTGCGCCCATGACCTTACCTTATTGTTAATGCGGAGATCATTTCAAGAGGAGATTAAGTCTTATTACCATAATCTGCAGTGTACCCGCCTCTCTCTTTTGAATATTCATTCCCTAACCAAATAAAAGTTCCTCCTTCCCTTTGTTCCGGGACGCCATGACTTTGGAAATCATTCCTCATGGCCTCCTATTTGCTGCAAATACACTTTACTTTGTGAGACAACTTCCACTGGTGTAGAGTCTTATTTAACTCACCATTATTTAACGCACCAGGAGGCGAGCCCACTTGGTTCGGTAACAGAAGGACACTCTGACCCTTCTTTGTCCCCCCTGAAAGCAGGAAATAAATCTATGTGAAAGGTACCCTCCCTGTACCTTAGACAAGAAAGCATCCTTATCACCACAGATAGGGAATTTGGGGCTGAGGCTGTATAAACAAACCTTGTTACTTCTTCAATGTACAACCCCAAGCCTAAACCCCTTTGTCTTGTTGATTCTTCAAGGTATATAGTAAAAGCTTCCTGCTTTGGTCACTTCTTTGAGTCTCATATTTTTATGGGACTCCCGTATGTACGAAATTAAATGTCTTTCTCTCGTTAATCCATTTTACATCAATTTAATTGTTAGACCAGCCAAAGAACCTAGAAGGGAAGAAGAGAAAATTTTTCTGCCCCTACGATGTTATGTAGAAGTTACCACATTGGGTAGGTTTCTGTTCAGCATGACTAGCTTAATTAATTTTGCATGCCCTACACCTGGCACACAGTTAACAAATGTATGTTGAATTTTTGAATACCTACTTATGTGCCATGTACTCTGCTAGAAGATTCATCTAGCTAGGGACAAATGTAGTATAGAAATGCCCAGAGGAATTCTTTTTTTTTTTTTTTTTGGTGAGGAAGATGGCCCTGAGCTAACATCTGTAGCCAATCTTCCTCCATTTTGTATATGGGACGGCCACCACCGCATGGCTTGATGAGTGGTGTGTAGGTCTGCACCCAGGATCTGAACCTGTGAACCCCTGGCCACCGAAGCAGAGCATGCAAACTTAACCACTACACCACTAGGCTTGCCCCAGGAATGCATTTTTAATCATGGTAAAGACCTAGTAAAGCAGACATTACCCAGTCTAGAAGTTCCCGAGTTCAAATTGTCTACAGAAACTAGAGGCCCTGCTATTCTTTTTTACCTTGCAACTGTCATCAGACCTGAAATGCATCTAAAGGTGGAATCAGAAAAAGGGGGATAAATAGTGAATCCATTCTCAGAAATAAAGGGCAGAAATCAAAATGTGATTCTGTGAGGAACTCTAGGATAAAAATAGCAAAAATCATTCTTTGTAAATTTCCTGTACTATTTTTGTTTTGCTATTATTTTATGTATATTACTTTTGCTTATTTCCTGTGGAAATTAATAAAAGAAACCCTAACTAAATTGGAGGCTGGAAGGCCTGTAGGAGGAGCTCTCACTCCCTAACATACTTGGTCAATTACACTAACCAGGAAGAGACAGACAGCTTGCATCTTAGACAAGAAGGAAAACGACTGTAATACAAAAGGAAGATTTCTCTCTGGACAGGCAACAGCTCAGCCAATGAGAAGCTGTTGCTGCCCTAAACTGTTACTTCCCCCTAGTGGACTTTAGTTTAGGACAGGCCCTCCCTACTCCCCATTTCTCTATAAAGGCAGCTCCCCTTCCTTGTTTGTTGGATTTGCCTATGGTTTGCCATAGTATGCACATCCGAATTGCAATTTTTTGGCTATTCCTGAATAAACTTGTTTTGAGGCTTTTCAAAGTGATTAGCAGCAGGATCCTTGAAATGAAAAAGGCCTGAATGCTTGTCATCAGGGATGGCGAGGAAGCTGGGGAAGCTACTAGGTGGTATATTCCACACCCAAGCTTGAGGAAAAACCCATGAAATGGCGAGGATATTGGCTGCTACTGAGAGAGGAGTAAGGCAGGGTGAGTGTCTAAGCCCTTCAAACAGGAAAAAAGTGGAACTTAAGTCCCATATGGATCTGATAAAGATGTCTGCGGTTGAGGAGTAGAAATCCCCAAGTGTGGTTTCCACAAACAAAAACAAAAACCATAAAAGAAGTAGTATGGTGCAATGATTAAGAGTTTAAGCAGTGGAAAATTAGACTGGTTTCAAATCCCAGCTCTGTCATTTTCTGGCTGTGACAACTTGAGTTCCTCCAAGCTTAGGAGTATACATCAAAAATGCAAACAGGGGAAGTAAATGGGGGAAACAGGGAATCTAGCACTCTTGATATCAAGTTCAGCATAATTTCCCATTTTCCTACATAACCTGTAGATAACACAAGGAAGAGATCAGTGAAAAGCACTTGTAAAAGCACCACCTCCCTGATTTTTGTCCACAATCCCTTATCTGAAATCCTTGTGGCCAGATGTTTCAGAATTCAAAAATTTTTGGATTTTAGAAAAGAAATACAGGGCCGGCCCCGTGGTTTAGTGGTTAAGTGTGCGCGCTCTGCTGCTGGCGGCCCGGGTTCGGATCCCGGCCGCGCACCGACGCACCGCTTCTCCCGCCATGCTGAGGCCACGTCCCACATACAGCAACTAGAAGGATGTGCAGCTATGACATACAACTATCTACTGGGGCTTTGGGGGGAAAAAATAAATAAATAAAATCTTTAAAAAAAAAAAATTAAAAAAGAAAGAAGCTCATGACACTAAAACTAGAATGGACCTTAGATAGAGGTCACCAAATCCAATCTAGTCTAACACTACTCCCATGAAAGAATGCTTTCTGTATTTCCAACACTGGTTTAATTTGGCTACTTTCTACCTAACACTTGAGAATAACTGCACTGATGGCTGATCCCAGAAATGATGGAGAAAAGAGGTATTTTTAGAACACAGGTCTCTCATTTCTAAAGGTAAGCAAACTCGAGTAGGGCCCTTTAGTGAAAGAGGCCACAGGACATACTTTGGGAGGTAAAAATGCAGGGTAAAGGAAGATGGAAGACCCAAAGGAAAATGGGCAAAAGGACCTGAATAGCGACTTCACAAAAGAAATCCAAATGGCAAATAAATAAAATTAAGAAGCCCAATCTTATTAGCAATCAGGGAAATACAAATTAAAAACATAAAAGATACTCAACAGAATGACAAAAATTAGGAAGCTGGACAACACTAAATATTGGCAAACATATGGACTAACGACAGCTTGAGTACACTTTGGGGAACGTAAACTGGTAAAACCACTTTGGAAAACAGGCATTATACACATAACCCACCACTGAGTAATTTACTTCTTATTCCTAGAGAAACTCTTGCATGTGTGCACCAGGATTCATATTCATAACAGGGCTGTTTTTACAGCAACTAAACTAGATACCACTCAAAAACTGATGAAAGGTAAAGAATGGACAAATAGTGATATATGAATATAATTGAATACTATATGGCAATGAAAATGAATAAGCAAAAGCTGCATGCAACAATTGGGACAAATTTCATAAACTTATTAAGCTAAAGAAGCAAGAGGAAAAAGAATGCAGTTTATTTCATTTATATAACATTCAAAAATAGACAAAACTAAATCATATTTCTTAGAGATATATTCAAGTATGGTCAAATTATTTTTAGCAAGCAGGAAAATTATTACCGCAAGAGTTATTTTATGTGAGTGATTACCCCTAGCAGAGTAATTACCCTAGGGAAGGAGATATTGTGACCTGAGAAGGACAAACAGGGATTTCATTTCTGGAACGATAGTAACGTTCTATTTCTTGACCTGGATGATGGTTACAAAGATGCTAGCCTTCAAACTGTTCTTCAAACTGTACACAGGTTTCATATACTTTTCTACAGTTATATCAGATGTCAATAAAAAATGTTGGAAGAAAGAAGCAAATAAACAAATTTACTCACTTTTAAAATTCTACTTAAGGCTAACCCTGCCTTTCCCCAAACACCAGACTGAAATATCAGTTTCTTAAGAAAATGGAGTCCATATGGAAAGGAAGACCCTTCAAGATGCAGTCCTGGATTATTCTAAGGACTGGGTTTACTGAGCTGGGCCCCAGATCTAAAGTTAACTATGCTTGGCAAAAAGGTATGTGAGAAAATATTTTTGGTTATTCAAAACTATATATCCTCAAAGTCTACAGAGTCTCTTACGAGTGATTCTTCCTTGTATATATGATTTACATTTTTAATACTCAATTATCATTCCCAGATTCCTTATATCAACAGCTATACTTGAAAAAAATAGACATTTTCTTTTAATCCTCTGTCCTCCTTAGCTCTAACAAAGTAAGTCTCTAGCACACATTTCCATTTTGAAGACTTCTACTATGCTGCTTTCTATTTCAATTCTCATTTCATCAGAAACGTAAATCTTAGCAATCAGAACTCTCTCCTACATATACACACAATAAAAAAATTTTGCTACAAAAAATGAAATTTAACTGTTATTCCCTCTTTCTCATTTGCAAGGCACGATGGAAAGTGCTGGGAAATTGAAACTTGCATTCAGGGTGAAAGTCTGTCAAGACTGAAAATACAAAAAAATGAGAGCTAAATGGTTCTCTCCAAGACAAAAGGCTTAAAGGTAAACTAATAAAAGTCAGTTATTGGGTAAAAAGTCAGTGTATTGTTTTTGTTTTTCTTGTTTGCTTGTTTTTTAACAAAATGTAAAAAGCCACTCAAGGAATTTAACTTACAGTTAGATTTTTTTTTAACTTCTTAATTAATTTTTTAAAACTTTAACACTTCTACTTAGATGCAATGAAGTGTATAAATCTTAATGCATAGCTCAACAAATGTTCACATATATATACATCCATGTAACTCCTGCCCAGATGAAGATATAGACTTACAGCTAGATTTGAAAGTTTTATTGGAAAAAGAAAAACAAACAAACAAAAACCCTGAGAGATTAAATACCACTGCTCCTCTAAATCAAAAGATTTTTATTTTATTAATTAAATTTTATCTTCATACCTCAAATTCATCTTGAGTACTTTGAACATTACACCATCTGGCAACAGGTTCAGGAACCACTTCCCAATCCTCACAGACTTGTTTAAGGATATTTACAAATGTTGACTTCCCTGAAGCTGTTGTGAGAAAAAGTAAAATTGAGTAACAATTATTGGAAAAAAAATGCCAAAATAGTCATCAGCTTTTACAAAATTTATAATAGCAAACAATACAAAAAAAATCTATCTCCTAAACTTTCTCTTTAGATTTTTTTTTTTAATGAAAACTAAAAGGGGTCCCTACCCACTTGTAGTTCAGCACATTTGTTTCTTACTGTTTTTAGCTTACCAAAAGCCATGGAACAGAAGAATTAAAAACCCTGGTGAAATTTTAGGCAAAGCATTATGTCAGAAAAAAAGTCCTACTCCTAGTCTCACTTTCCTTAACAAAGCTATTGGGATAACTTTGCGGGAAGTGGTTAAGGCTATTCTCCCACTTAATTAGGTATGTGATTTTGGAGAAGTCATGAACTTCTCCAAGCCTGTTCCCTCATAATACAATGGAGATAATAATAATACCCCTCCTCATGAAAGCTTGTGATAAACAAGTAAACTATCACTACAGTGACAGTCATTCCAGGCTCTTGCGTTTTCAAACTTTTCCTCTTTACAGGCTCTATTCTCTCAGTTTACAAACAAGCTCAGGTCTTTCCTATCTAAAACCAATTTAAAAACAACCAAATAAACTATAAAATATAAAGATGCATCCAACGCCTAGAGTTTTAGAATGATTATTATTATATGACACTAATTATCATATGGCACTATGACTAACAGAAATTATAAAAACATTTTTGCAAAGCACTTCCTACAAGCAATAGCCATGTTTTCTCTGCTTCACTTTCATGGTTCTGGGCACCCTATCTAACGCTTAAAAAAAAAGTCATATGGGGACCAGCCTGGTGGTGTAGTGGTTAAGTTCGCACACTCTGCTTCAGCAGCCCGGGGTTCCCAGGTTCGGATCCCAGGCATGGACCTATGTACTGCCTATCAAGCCATGCTGTGGCAGTCGTCCTACATATAAAGCAGAGGAAGATGGGCATGGATGTTAGCCCAAGGCCAGTCTTCCCCAGCAAAAAGAGGAGGACTGGCAACAGATGTTAGTTCGGGGCTCATCATCCTCACCCCCCCAAAAAAAAAAGTCATATGTACTTTACTTCTCCCTGATCATTCATTAGTTTCTGGGATATCTACGGGGCAAAAAAAGAAAATAGTTCAGATACAATCAGGACATACCATATTCACTATTTTAAAATTAGTTGGGAATACATTCCATTTAATAGTAGGAAAGTGTTGACCTAGAATTTAACAGGGTGTAGCAATACTCCCAATGACTACCACACCCTCCCTATCTGAAGTCACCAAATGTGGTTCTATTACACATCTTTTGTCAGCATGTGTTCCCCCTCTCTCTCTGTCTCTCTCTTTCCAGATATATATAAATACAAACACATACACACACACAGACAAACATATAAAAAGGCCACTTCAGTATGCTTACAATCAAACCTCCCCTTCCTTATAAATTGGATCCAAAGCGGGCAACAAGAACTTACTTTTCACTTGAACAACTAAATTCAAACCTAGCACTTTATATAGGGCAATAGAAAAGAAGAAAAAACTGGAAGAACTTTAAAGGATCAAGCAGAACAAAAAAAAAAGATCAATATGAAGGTATCGCAGAGAGAACAGGAAACAGTTGAGAAGCAAAACACAAAAGTTATATCATCACAAGAGAAAAACTTTTAAGGATAAACTAGATTACCATTAGATTTAATCACAGGAAAAAACACTGGTGACCACAGATTTTGTCTGGAGAGGGTAAGCACAGGGACTGTAAGGCATTTAGAAGAATAGTAAGTAGAAGCATATAAAATAATTACCAGACATTCACCGAACTAGATGAAGGAAGTAAAGGAAAACATGATGTTCAGAAAGAGCACCCAAGACATTCACCGAACTAGATGAAGGAAGTAAAGGAAAACATGATGTTCAGAAAGAGCACCCAAGGAACACTTTAAAATATCAGGTATCTGGGCCAAGCCCGATGGCACAGTGTTTGGGTTCACACACTCCACTTAGGCAGCCTGGGGTTCACAGGTTCGGATCCCAGGAGCTGACCTACACACCTCTCATCAAGCCATGCTGCAGGGGCAGCCCCTATATAAAGTAGAGGAAGACTGGCACAGATGTTAGCTCAGCAACAATCTTCCTCAAGCAAAAAGAGGAGGATTGGCAACAGATGTTAGCTCAGGGCCAATCTCCCTCACCAAAAAAAAAAAAAAAAATCAGGCATCAGCTAGAGTCTGCAAGCACTTAAGGCTAGAGCATTCAGCATTCTTCTGACACTGCCCACAAACAAAAAAGTTCATGCGGTCATACTCTGAAATTTTAAGAGTAATATCAGTTACTCTTTAAAATTACTCTTTAGTTCAAGTAGAGTGACAATAGTTACCTGTAGTTCCTAGTCTAATATCCAGTTCCTTAACTTTTTGGGGGGAAGAAAATAAGCTAATTACTATGAAGGCAAAGAAGAACAAGAACCAAGGACACCGATGTTAAAACTTTAAAAAATCATGGGACTTAGAATTACTAATGCCAAAGCAAGCATTATGATGCCGAAAATCATTCTGTACAGACTATTAAGATGAGGAGAAGCAGATAAGTCCTCCATAAGTCTAACATAAGGGAGTATTTTAGTAATAGAACATGTGACGATGAGTTACATGAGTATAAAACTGAAATCATGAGTTAAAGTTCAACTTCTAGGAAGAACAGAGGAACCACAGAATAGTCTTCTACACACAGATTAGCAATTTGTACATTTACAGCTTCTTTGGGTCTGGCAAATAAGGAGGAGGGGACATGAACAACAGTGTAAGTGCAATAATAAACAGCAACTGACAAAGCCTCAACCTCAGGGAAGGCAGTAAACAGTAAGAAACAAACCTCATCTAAACAGGAAACGGTTGTCTTACAGAAATGCAGACCCAGTGTTACCAGATATTCAGATTCTTCAAGAGAGCCAAGAATCTAAATGTTTACAGGAAATCTCAAAATTTGTAAATGCTACCAACTAATTCAAAATGTTTTTTCAAACCTAGGCAGAACGATATTGTGCAAATGCAGGCCATCAGTATGCAACTCCTTCCAGTGCAGGCAATGGGGAAGTCAGAGAAGAATTTTAAGCAGCGGATAACACGATTACATTTGTATATAAAAAGACTGCTCTGGGGCCGGCCCCGTGGCTTAGCAGTTAAGTGCGTGCGCTCCGCTGCCAGCGGCCCGGGTTCGGATCCCGGGTGCGCACCGAGGCACCACTCCTCCAGCCATGCTGAGGCCGCGTCCCACATACAGCAACTAGAAGGATGTGCAGCTAAGACAGACAACTATGTACTGGGGCTTTGGGGGAAAAATAAATAAATAAAATCTTTAAAAAAAAAAAAAAAAAGACTGCTCTGGAAGTAGTTAAGAGAAACTGGAGATGGGATGATATATTAGGAAATTATTTCAGGTGCTGGGGAGATTAAAGATGCTTGAGGGGAAGTAAATCTCTAGATATGATATGTTGCTTAACCGTATTTAAGAAAGGGAAGGGGATTAATTCATTGTGGTATTGATCTGAGGGGTTGTTCATTCAAATTTACTTTTGAAATGGCTTTGTTCAAACTACTTTCTCCTGTCTTTTTATACGGTCTTATTTTCCAATAAGTAGCTGTGAGGAATCATATTAATAAACATTCACCTTGAAGGAACTTACCCTGCTAAGAGGAAATGTACTACGGATCTTTTCCACTGGTGACTTAATACTGGAGCAATGAAACGAGATGTCCTCTTTAAGGGTGTGTTCTGCTTTTTTCTATTCCCTAGAATGCTGCTAAAACATCTGCTTGCCTTGGCTTTTTAAAGAAATACAAGCGCTCTGAATGTGGTAAGAATTAAAAAACATTTGCTGTATGCATGAATGCCCAGTACCCAACTTGGAGCCAAAAAAATTCTACCAAAACAGTTAGTGTGAGGCACAGGTTTCCTGTGGTAGGAAATACAGAAGAACTGGAAGTTGAGATGTATCTTGCAAAATGACATGCATGGTGTGGTATACCCCCATCTGGGTTAAGAACAGAAACAGTAGTGGTCTTCCAATCATAACCCAATGTTTACTTGGACACGGGACAGGGAGTGAGGAACTCCATGCTGTAAAGATCATTAAAAAACTCTTTCCTTGTACTCGAATGTTTACGGCAATTTTATTCATAATCGATAAAAACTGTAAACAATCCAGAAGTCCACAACCGGAGAAGAGAGAAAATTGTGGTATATCCATGCAATGGAACACTACTCAGCAATAAAAAAGAACTACAGATACCAGCAACATGAATAAATCTAAAAGCACTATGCTAAATTAAAGAAGCAAGACACAAAAGCCTACATACTCTATGATTCCGTTTATTACGACATTCTGGAAAAGGCGAAATCTACAGGGATAGAAACCAGATAGATCAATGGTTGCCAGGGGATAGGAATGGCGAGGGGGCTGACTACAAGAGGGCAGGAGGGAACTTTTTGAGGTGATGGGACTGTTCTGAATCTTGATCGTGGTGGTAGTAAAACGGACATTATACGTTTGTCATGCCTCACGGAAGAGTACATACACCTAAAAAGGGATAATTTAACGTATGTAAATTACACCTCAAGAACTGACACACGCACCCTCAAAAAAAAAACAACCGTTCCCTTTGCGCGATCCCAACAAAGAGGATGGAAAGAGCCAAAGCGCGCCTCCCCCGGGCCGCAGGGCTGGGTGCGCTGACGCCCGGGGGCCGCCGCCACCCTCGGGGCCGGGAGGACAGCTGGGGAGCGCAGGGAAGGATGCTTTCGGCGGGAAGGGAATTCGAGGCCGCGTCCGAGTCGGCACAGGCAGGCTGGCAAGAAAGCCCTCACTGAGGAGCGGCAGAGACGCAGCGAAGAGGCGCGGCAGCCGGCTCCGCCACCGCCGTGACTCCCCGACTCTGGGACCAACATTTCCTGGGGCTCCTTACCGATGTTCCCCTTCGATGGAAATTTTTCTTGATGCGGGTTCCCTGAGGGCTGGTCGCGGAAGACAGGCAGCTCCTCTTGGGTGGGGTGGCCATTCCTCGCGTTGCAGCGCGCGGAGCAGCGAGGGTTGGAAGGTGGCCACAGGTGCGCGCGCTGGGGCTCGCGCCGCGGCAGAACCTGGCTGGACCTGCAGACGAGACTCCCACGCAGCGCTCCCTTTCCCGCCGGCGGGTCTCGGGTTTTGATTCCGGCCTCAGGAGGCCGCGGGGGCGGGACTGTGGCTAGCCGCCCGCCCACCGGGGAAGCCACGCCCCCTTCCCAGCCAGCGAGCCCTGCTCGGGCCCCTCCTCCCTCGCCCGCCTCGGCGGAGCCCTTGCGTGCGCGCCCGGCGCGTCGGGTCACACCGGAGCGGCCGGCGGGGCCGCGCGCCCCTCATCCCGGGACTCGGGAAGGGGGCAGGGGGTGGTCCTGGAGTCGTGTGGCAGCCCAGGGCGGGCGCGCGAGCGCAGAGGGGGCCGACTGCACTCGTAACCTAGAGTGGCCCGAGCCGGGCCGGGCTTTGGAAAACTCGCTTCTCCAGTGGGTCTTGTGGAGGTAAGCAGAGCGTCTGGACAGAATGGGTTGGACTTGAAATTTTGAACTGGTCAGAGGAAAAGCAATCAAACGGTTTACTTCATGTTCTCAGTCTGGAGGATGACCATCAGGCTAAATGCCGCTGGGTAAACCAGCCCTCAGGAAATGTATTGCACTCTTACTGTGCGTCAGGCGTTGTTTCGAGCACTTTTCGTGAATTAACTAGCAATCCAGTGTGGGAGATCCCACCATTAGCCCCATTTATGAGTGAGGAAACAAACACTGTGAGGCTACTTGTTCAAAGTCTCAAAGTCAGTAAGTGGAACTGGGATGGGATTTTAGGTAGTCAGACGCCACCCCACGGGAAGCCATTCCTGATCTCTCATACCCCTTTCCATTTGATTTGGATGCTGTTTAGCTGAAGGAGAGCAGAATATGCCTCCCAAAATATGCCACTTTGACATATTATTTTGAATTAAGTATTTAAGAAATAGTGGTGCACTCTGTGTTTCTGTACTTAAGAAACAGAAGTGTCACCTGCTAGTACCCTGAGGAACTCAAGGGTGGGTTTGGAAGCATTTAACTTGTTATGTTAAGGAGACAACCAGTAGCCACCCTGAAGCTAACCAAGCCTCCCTACAAGAGCTGCGCCCATGACCTTACCTTATTGTTAATGCGGAGATCATTTCAAGAGGAGATTAAGTCTTATTACCATAATCTGCAGTGTACCCCGCCTCTCTCTTTTGAATATTCATTCCCTAACCAAATAAAAGTTCCTCCTTCCCTTTGTTCCGGGACGCCATGACTTTGGAAATCATTCCTCATGGCCTCCTATTTGCTGCAAATACACTTTACTTTGTGAGACAACTTCCACTGGTGTAGAGTCTTATTTAACTCACCATTATTTAACGCACCAGGAGGCGAGCCCACTTGGTTCGGTAACAGAAGGACACTCTGACCCTTCTTTGTCCCCCACTGAAAGCAGGAAATAAATCTATGTGAAAGGTACCCTCCCTGTACCTTAGACAAGAAAGCATCCTTATCACCACAGATAGGGAATTTGGGGCTGAGGCTGTATAAACAAACCTTGTTACTTCTTCAATGTACAACCCCAAGCCTAAACCCCTTTGTCTTGTTGATTCTTCAAGGTATATAGTAAAAGCTTCCTGCTTTGGTCACTTCTTTGAGTCTCATATTTTTATGGGACTCCCGTATGTACGAAATTAAATGTCTTTCTACTCGTTAATCCATTTTACATCATTTAATTGTTTAGACCAGCCAAAGAACCTAGAAGGGAAGAAGAGAAAATTTTTCTGCCCCTACGATGTTATGTAGAAGTTACCACATTGGGTAGGTTTTTTGTTCAGCATGACTAGCTTAATTAATTTTGCATGCCCTACCACCTGGCACACAGTTAACAAATGTATGTTGAATTTTTGAATACCTACTTATGTGCCATGTACTCTGCTAGAAGATTCATCTAGCTAGGGACAAATGTAGTATAGAAATGCCCAGAGGAATTCTTTTTTTTTTTTTTTTTTGGTGAGGAAGATGGCCCTGAGCTAACATCTGTAGCCATCTTCCTCCATTTTGTATATGGGACGGCCACCACCGCATGGCTTGATGAGTGGGTGTGTAGGTCTGCACCCAGGATCTGAACCTGTGAACCCCTGGCCACCGAAGCAGAGCATGCAAACTTAACCACTACACCACTAGGCTTGCCCCAGGAATGCATTTTTAATCATGGTAAAGACCTAGTAAAGCAGACATTACCCAGTCTAGAAGTTCCCCGAGTTCAAATTGTCTACAGAAACTAGAGGCCCTGTATTCTTTTTTACCTTGCAACTGTCATCAGACCTGAAATGCATCTAAAGGTGGAATCAGAAAAAGGGGGATAAATAGTGAATCCATTCTCAGAAATAAAGGGCAGAAATCAAAATGTGATTCTGTGAGGAACTCTAGGATAAAAAATAGCAAAAATCATTCTTTGTAAATTTCCTGTACTATTTTTGTTTTGCTATTATTTTATGTATATTACTTTTGCTTATTTCCTGTGGAAATTAATAAAAGATACCCTAACTAAATTGGAGGCTGGAAGGCCTGTAGGAGGAGCTCTCACTCCCTAACATACTTGGTCAATTACACTAACCAGGAAGAGACAGACAGCTTGCATCTTAGACAAGAAGGAAAACGACTGTAATACAAAAGGAAGATTTCTCTCTGGACAGGCTAACAGCTCAGCCAATGAGAAGCTGTTGCTGCCCTAAAACTGTTACTTCCCCCTAGTGGACTTTAGTTTAGGACAGGCCCTCCCTACTCCCCATTTCTCTATAAAGGCAGCTCCCCTTCCTTGTTTGTTGGATTTGCCTATGGTTTGCCATAGTATGCACATCCGAATTGCAAATTTTTTGGCTATTCCTGAATAAACTTGTTTTGAGGCTTTTCAAAGTGATTAGCAGCAGGATCCTTGAAATGAAAAAAGGCCTGAATGCTTGTCATCAGGGATGGCGAGGAAGCTGGGGAAGCTACTAGGTGGTATATTCCACACCCAAGCTTGAGGAAAATCCCATGAAATGGCGAGGATATTGGCTGCTACTGAGAGAGGAGTAAGGCAGGGTGAGTGTCTAAGCCCTTCAAACAGGAAAAAAGTGGAACTTAAGTCCCATATGGATCTGATAAAGATGTCTGCGGTTGAGGAGTAGAAATCCCCAAGTGTGGTTTCCACAAACAAAAACAAAAACCATAAAAGAAGTTAGTATGGTGCAATGATTAAGAGTTTAAGCAGTGGAAAATTAGACTGGTTTCAAATCCCAGCTCTGTCATTTTCTGGCTGTGACAACTTGAGTTCCTCCAAGCTTAGGAGTATACATCAAAAATGCAAACAGGGGAAGTAAATGGGGGAAACAGGGAATCTAGCACTCTTGATATCAAAGTTCAGCATAATTTCCCATTTTCCTACATAACCTGTAGATAACACAAGGAAGAGATCAGTGAAAAGCACTTGAAAAAGCACCACCTCCCTGATTTTTGTCCACAATCCCTTATCTGAAATCCTTGTGGCCAGATGTTTCAGAATTCAAAAATTTTTGGATTTTAGAAAAGAAATACAGGGCCGGCCCCGTGGTTTAGTGGTTAAGTAGTGCGCGCTCTGCTGCTGGCGGCCCGGGTTCGGATCCCGGCCGCGCACCGACGCACCGCTTCTCCCGCCATGCTGAGGCCACGTCCCACATACAGCAACTAGAAGGATGTGCAGCTATGACATACAACTATCTACTGGGGCTTTGGGGGGAAAAAATAAATAAATAAAATCTTTAAAAAAAAAAAATTAAAAAAGAAAGAAGCTCATGACACTAAAACTAGAATGGACCTTAGATAGAGGTCACCAAATCCAATCTAGTCTAACACTACTCCCCATGAAAGAATGCTTTCTGTATTTCCAACACTGGTTTAATTTGGCTACTTTCTACCTAACACTTGAGAATAACTGCACTGATGGCTGATCCCAGAAATGATGGAGAAAAGAGGTATTTTAGAACACAGGTCTCTCATTTCTAAAGGTAAGCAAACTCGAGTAGGGCCCTTTAGTGAAAGAGGCCACAGGACATACTTTGGGAGGTAAAAATGCAGGGTAAAAGGAAGATGGAAGACCCAAAGGAAAATGGGCAAAAGGACCTGAATAGCGACTTCACAAAAGAAATCCAAATGGCAAATAAATAAAATTAAGAAGCCCAATCTTTATTAGCAATCAGGGAAATACAAATTAAAAACATAAAAGATACTCAACAGAATGACAAAAATTAGGAGCTGGACAACACTAAATATTGGCAAACATATGGACTAACGACAGCTTGAGTACCACTTTGGGGAACGTAAACTGGTAAAACCACTTTGGAAAACAGGCATTATACACATAACCCACCACTGAGTAATTTACTTCTTATTCCTAGAG